>NC_053024.1:517917652-517963320 GCF_003073215.2 Triticum urartu
CGTGTCACTGGTTTCATCTTCACTTCCTTTCGCTTACAGTTATTCATTGTGAAGCCATTGCATGCTTGCTTTATCTTTTGTCTTCACAACATGAATGTATGATCTGTTTGGCTTCATAATTTCTTCCTACCTGATCCTTATTACACTGAAGCTGTTTGTCATTGCGCTTTCACTCTATTGAATACATGACCATGGCTGGCCTAGTGTAATCTAACTTCCGCTGCATAGTAATAGGCATGATCTTCACTGTTTGTCTTCACAACTCTCACGTTTTGAAGACTTTCATAAAAATCGCCTATTCACCCCCCCTCTAGTCGATATAACGCACTTTCAATAGTGGATACTAGGAATCAGGCCCTAACAAAACTAACTCGATTACATGATGAATCTCATCCAACTCCTCACCGACCAGTGAGCCTACAAAGGAATTACTCACTCCCGGTGGGGAGCATCATGGAATTGGCGATGGAGATAGGTTGGTGATGATGAAGATTGAAGATCCCCCTCTTTGGAGCCCCAAACGGACTCCACATCTTCCCTCCCGAGGAAGAACAGGGCTTGGCGGCGGCTCCGTCTCGTGGATCGTGATAATTCTTTCTCCCTGTTTTTTGGAATAATGTGAATTTATAGTATCAGGGGGGTCATCAGCGGGGCCACCGGGTGGGTACAACCCACCTGGGCGCGCCAGGAGAGGGGGGCGCACCCATGTGGGTTGTGCCCACCCAGGGGCCCCTCTCCGGTGGTTCTTGGCTCTAGAAATTCTTATTATTGGTATAAACAATCCTCAAAAAGTTTCGTTCCATTCCGAGAACTTTTATTTCTGCACAAAAACAACACCATGGTAGTTCTGCTGAAAACAGCATCGGTCCGGGGTTAGTTTCATTCAAATCATGCAAATTAGAGTCCAAAACAAGAGGAAAAGCATGAGAAAAAGTAGATACATTGGAGACGTATCAAAATACATCAGGATAGTCCTTCACAACTGGCACGTCCTCCTGAACAACTCCCGAGAGTGAATTTACTTGAGTCTTCCTTGGCGCATGCCTAGACACATACTTAATCCGTTTAGCTTCTGGGGTGGTGAGAAGAATTGACTTACTAGAACAATCTATGTTTCCTCCATACTTCGAGAGCCAATCCATGCCTAGTATTATATCCAATCCTTGTGATTCCAAAATAATGAGATCTGAGGGGAAAACATGCTTACCAATGGTTAATGGCAACCGATCACACCATCGGCTGGCCATATATTCCGCTCCTGGTGAGCTCACTAACATGGGTGACCTAAGGGCTAATGTTGGCAATTTAAACTTGTCCACAAATCCCCTTGATATGTATGAATGCGATGCACCAGTGTCAAAAAGAACAAGGGTTGTAAATGACTTAATCAAAAACTTACCAATCACTGCATCCGGCTGCTCTTCAACTTCCTCCACGTTGATGTGGTTTACCTGACCTCTAGTGAAGGGATTTGGCTTCTTCCCTGAGCTACCATTACCATTACCATTCTTTGCTTCAGGACACTCGGTGGCGTAGTGTCCAGTCTTCCCACACTTGAAACAAGTAATGTGACTCAGATCCTTCTTGGCGGGTGTAGCGGGGTTGGAACGGTTCTGACTGTTGTTTCCTCCATTCCCATTACCATTCTTAGGGACACTGTGGTTGTGTGAACTTCCTCCATTGTGAGAATGGCCTCCATGGTTATGATGGGTGTGTCCTCCCGAGTATGGGGTAAAACGAGGCTTCTGCTGAGCTCTAGAGTTGTACTTCCCCTGTCCATACTTCCGTTTGCGGTTCTCTATCTAGTACTGCTTGCCTTCAATCATGAGGGCCCTGTCTACAAACTCCTGGTAGTTGGTGAATGTTGCCACCATCAACTGCATGTTCAACTCATCATTCAGCCCCTCAAGAAACTTATGCTGCTTCGCGGCATCTATGGCCACATCATCTGGGGCGTAGCGTGCTAACTTGCTAAAAAAATCCACGTACTGCGCCACAGTACGATTCCCCTGGCGTAAGTTGCGGAACTCATGCTTCTTGATACTCATGGCTATAGTTGAGACATGTGCAGTGCGGAATGCTTGCTGAAACTGATCCCAAGTGAAATTGTCCATAGGGAAAGTGGCGGTATAGTTCTCCCACCACGAGGTTGCGGGTCCATCCAGTCGATGTGCGGCAAAGCGCACCTTCTCAGCATCTGTGCAACCTGTGGTGGTTGGCTCCCTTCCAATCTTGCGGAGCCATTCATCACCAACAATCGGCTCGGTGCTGCTAGAGAACACTGGTGGATTCAACCTTAGAAAACGGGCTAAGTTGTCAACTGGGGGTGGTGGCGGTGGGTTGTTTTTGTTGTTGTTGCTGCCTTGGTTCTGGACTAGCAACTGCATCAAGGCATTCTATTCTTGGATCAACTAAGTGAGCTCCGGAGGGAAAATGAATCCGGGGTCACGTCTCGGATGCATCTGATAGGTTTAGAGGGGTGAGAATAGAATAGAGTAAGGTCTAAAGTGATATTTCACTACCCATATGCACATGAGACAAACATATTCAATTCACACCACTCAATTCAAACAAGGTTCATAAAATTGACCTAACGACTATTACAAGATCTCGCACGATTTCTAACTACTTGGAAGAATACTAATAGTGATATGGTGGTCGACTAAAAATTTTGATCGGTGGAAGACTCCATAATATCTGCTCCAACTTCATCTTCATAATCATCATCGCTGTCGGGGTCGGAGTCTGTGTCGTCTAGTATGATGTAGTCTTCAGAACGAATGTCCACTCCATGCTCGGGTTTCACCACTAGTATTCCTGGCTTCTTCTTCAGGTCTTCATTCTTCTCCAGTAGTACAGAAATTTCTTCTTCATATCCATCACGTGTAGCCTTGAGTTCCTCTTCTAGCTCCATGTTCCGGGTCATCACCTTCTTCATATCTATCATGTTCGCGCACATCTAGTTCTCATAACGACGAATGTGCTGGTTCAACTCCTGTATGTAGGCTGCACTAGATTTATCCCTCCTGGTGCGAATCATCTCCCATTGTTCATCTCGACGTCCACATATCTGGTAGGTGGTGTCTTTAAGATCCTTGTTGTACACCTCGCCTATGCGTCTAATGGCGATGTGGGCGGCCATGCTCTTTCCTAAACTCCAGGTTGGTGCATCAAAGGAAAACTCAATGGGCTCGGTAATTGGTGCAAAAGTCCTTCCTGGAACACAAACTTGAATCGTCCAGCGCTCCTCTTCTGGTAAAGTGGTGGTGAAGGTTCCGATGAAGCTTGGTATGCCGATGTTCAGGTACCTAGTGACTTCCTTCAAGTGTCGTCCAAAAGGGGTATCGTCATCCAGTTGAGTGAACTCGTTCCTTGGGTCCGTCATCTGTAGTGTAGAAATAGAGAAGAGTTAGAAATGAGTAGAGAAGAGTATCATGTGGATTTGACTAGTGGTCGCGTCCTACAGTCAGCGTGTGCTCTGATACCATCTTGTAGCGACCCGATCCCAATGGACCGTAGTCTCTGTGCTTAAGTGTTATCCCCGGATCGGTATTGGTGACATGCACAGTACTTGAGGATTTATAATAGAGTTCAATCACACACATATTACATCGAGTGTCTCAAAAAGAGTACTTATTACAATAATATGGATGAAGGCCATCTAAATAACTTGCGGAAGCATCAAAGATAAATGAGTCCATCCAACTCCATGGCAAAATTGAGTGCACGACAATGACCTATCGCACCTTACTCTTCGTCTGAAAATTCTGCAACATGATACGTTGCAGCAGTGTAGGTCAGCACATGGAATATGTCGGCGTTCTGGGAACGGGGGTCCCCAGACTTGCCTGCTTGCGTCCCAGGGCGTGGCTAAGCCAGCAGGCCGTACGGCCCACCTTCACCAACAAGGCACCCAAGACCCTCGCGAGGGGCCAAGCCTCGCGAGGCGGATGACGTCAAGACCTCCTCAGGAGTGGCCTAGTCAGGCAGGCTCGCGAGGAGCGGAGATATCAAGGCAAGGCGAACCTCACGAGGCTCTCATGACGTAAGCCATGACGATCGACACTAGGAGGGCGCTAGGCGGGCGCCAGCGCGCGCAGTGTCCTTGTTTCCTTCTTGGTGCAAGGGAGGCAAGCGCAGCCGCGGAGTACCGAGGCCTCAGGCAAAGGTTGCCATTTCGGTGCAACAAGACCAAGACCAGGAGGACTGCAAGATGGAGGTTATTGTGGAGCCCAAGACGGCGTCACCACCAGAAGCTTTGTGCAGGCGCAGACTACCTTTTGTCAGGATAGCTTGTACTAGCTGTCCCCCTTCAAATTTGCCCGCCATTGTTGGCTCCCTTCCCGCTCGATATTTGGGAAGAGGACCAGGGCCTCTATAAATAGGACTAGCCACCACCATGGGGAGGGAGAGAGATCGAACCCCCGCACTACCAGTTCATACGCGCAAGAACACCTCAACCTCAGGAGGCAGTTCTTCCCTTGTACTGTTCATCATCAGCCCAAGAGGCAATCCACCACCACCACACTAGAGTAGGGTATTACACCACAACGATGGCCCGAACCAGTATAAACCCTGTGTCTTTCTATGTTGTGAGTTCGTCCGCAAGATCCTAGCGAGCTAGAGCGTAGAAGGGAAAGACTTCGTGCGCACCCCAGTGTTCGAACCTTAAGGGTAGCCGGAACCCCACATCCGACATTTGGCGCACCAGGTAGGCGTGCGTCGTAGCTTCCTTTCCGTCAGTCCGTCGCTTCGTCGTCTCCATGTCGGACGCTCGCCGTGCTCGAGCGAAGCGTCGGGCCGCCCTCGCCGCCTGCATCGCTCAGACGGCACCCGTCGGCGGGCCGCCTCGTCGTTCTCCGTCCCCCACCGCCAACGCTGCCACCGGCCCGGTGGGGAACTAGTAGCAGGCGTCCTCGCTGCATCCTTCAGTGCGGCAGGACGGCCGCCCCGCTACTCCATCACTCACCCCTGCTGGTTCTTCGTCCCACGCGTACCGCGCTCCCATGGAAGCATGGGCCGCGCTCTTCACGGCAAACGAGCTCCTGCATTACCGCCCCGTCGACGACCTCTATCAGGAGTGGCTCGACCGCGTCGCCGAGCTCGTCCGTGCTGCAGGGGGCTCTCCGACGCCGTCCCACTCTCTGCCTCCCCCTCAACCAGCCACAGGCGACGGGGCTCATGGCGTGCCTCCACCGCCTCGTCCCCAAGACGGTGCCTTGGCACCAAGGCGCGTGCCTCCGCGGCGTGATCCACCGCGCCCGGCGCCCGCGCATGAAGAAAGAAGCTGCCAAGAAATCCCGCGGCCGTGAGAAGCTGCATCGGCGCTCCCCGTGCCACCTCATCAAGATCGCGTGCCGCCTGCAGTGGTGTATCGCGGACCTCGCCAAGACCAAGCTCCGCCTCAGAAGCGGGCCCCGGCGACCACGGCTGGCTGCCGTGCCTTCACCGCCGAGCTGCGTAGCGTTGCCTGGCCAGGCAAGTTCAAGCCAGATCTACCTCCTCGATACGACGGCACCGCCGACCCCGCAGAGTTCCTGCAGCTCTATGAGCCAAGCATCGAAGCGGCTAACGGTGACGAAAAAGTCATGGCGAAGTGGTTTCCCATGGCTCTCAAGGATGGGCCCGCTCCTGGCTCCTGAACCTGCAGCACGGCTCGATCTCCTCCTGGGACGAGATGCGCGACCGCTTCGTCGCCAACTTCCAGGGCACTCACGACCGCCCACCGGCCGCGGGCGATCTACGCCGCATCAAGCAACAGCCAGGAGAGACCCTCCAGAAGTACATCCAGCGCTTCAACAACACCCGCCTCAAGATCCCCAAGGTCATGGATGAAGCCATCATCTCCGCGTTCTCAGACGGCGTCTGTGACATCAAGATGAAGGAAGAGCTGGCTATCCACGAGGAGCTTTGCACATCTCAGGAGTTGTTCAGCATGGCGACCAAGTGAGCAAGAGCTGAGGAGGGGCGCCTCTCTCTCCTTAAGGTGCCAGCTGTAGGAGTGGAGGAGAAGAAGGCCAAGGCCAAGGACGTGAAGCGCAAAGAGGCAGTTGTGCTCGCAGCGGAGCTCGACACCAAGCGAGGCAGAGGTCAGCCCTAGTCATCCAAGAACGGCCGCCCGTTCTGCGCCTTCCACAACCTGAACACCCACAACACCAGCGACTGTCAAGAGCTCAGAGCCATTCAGGAAGGACGCTTCGGTCGATGCCCCGAGCGCAACGACCGGGGCTATGACCGCGGAGCCGGACGCTGGGACGACCGTGGCCTGCGCTAGGAGTGGTGCTACTGGCCTCGTGAGGACCGCCGGCAGGACCAACCTCGCGAGGGCGCCTGGAGGGACCCTCCTCGTGAGGATCGCCCCCAGGGCAACGCCGGTCTTCCCCCGTTGCCGCCTCCAAGAAGGAACGACGACCACCACCAGGACGAAGGGGCTGGGGGCTTCCAGGAGCCGCGTGCGATCGCTTACATCTTAGGCGGTGCTCAGGCCCCAGCCTCTTAGCGCATCTTCAAACAGTTCGCTCGCGAGGTGAATGCGACGCTCCCCAAGCTCGAGGCCACGCGCCCGCTTAGGTGGTCCCAATGCGCCATCACCTTCAACTCGGCAGACCAGCTCAAGTGCGCAGCCACCGCTGGCACCCTGCCTATGCTATGCTCCCCAGTCATCAGTAATGTGCAAGTCACCAAGACTCTCATCGACGGCGGCGCAGGGCTCAACGTCCTGTCCGTCGACACGTTCGACAACCTCCAAGTGCCCTATGAGCACCTCCAGCCAACCAAGCCTTTCTCAGGAGTGACTGACGGCTCCACCACACCGATAGGGCAGGTCCGCCTGCCTGTCACCTTCGGGGAGCGCAAGAACTACCGCACCGAGCTCATCGACATCGACGTCGCGTACATCTGCCTGCCGTACAATGCCATCCTCGAGTATCCAGCCCTGGCCAAGTTCATGGCAGTCACTCACCATGGCTACAACGTCCTCAAGATGCCAGGAAGCGGGGGAATCATCACGGTCCCATGTGAAGAAAGGGATGCGGTGTGCTCCCTTGAGCGCGCCTTCCAAGCTGCGGCAATCGACAACCCTGACAGCAGAAGTGAAGGCCCTCTGAAGACTATCCCCAAGAAGAAGCTATCACGCTGAGGGAGTCCTGGATTAGGGGGTCTCCGGACAGCCGGACAATATCCTTTGGCCGGACTATTGGGCTATGAAGATACAAGATTGAAGACTTCGTCCCGTGTCCGGATGGGACTTTCCTTGGCTTGGAAGGCAAGCTAGGCAATACGGATGTGTAGATCTCCTCCCTTGTAACCGACTCTGTATAACCCTAGCCCCCTCCGGTGTCTATATAAACCAGAGGGTTTAGTCCGTAGGACAACATACAATCATACCATAGGCTAGCTTCTAGGGTTTAGCCTATATGATCTCGTGGTAGATCAACTCTTGTAATACTCATATCATCAAGAACAATCAAGCAGGACGTAGGGTATTACCTCCATCAAGAGGGCCCGAACCTGGGTAAATATCGTGTCCCTGCCTCCTGTTACCATCAGCCTTAGACGCACAGTTCGGGACCCCCTACCCGAGATCCGCCGGTTTTGACACCGACATTGGTGCTTTCATTGAGAGTTCCACTGTGTCGTCACCATAAGGCTTGATGGCTCCTTCGATCATCGGTAGCGATGCGGTCCAGGGTGAGGTTTTCCTCCCTGGACAGATCTTTGTATTCGGCGGCTTCGCACTGCGGGCCAATTCGCTTGGCCATCTGGAGCAGATCGAGAGCTACGCCTCGGGCCATCAGGTCAGGTTCAGAAACTTAAACTACACTGCCGACATCCGCGGAGACTTGATCTTCGATGGATTCGAGCCCATGTCAGGTGCGCCGCACAGTCACGACGAGCATGACATAACTCTGCCGTCGGACAATATTCGGGAAATCGCATCTGCAACTACTCTGGCCGTCAATCCGGAGCAAATCGCGCCATCCGAGAGCGGACGAATAGACCCCGCCATGGAGGCCACACTCTCAGTGGCAATAGAGCCAGATACTGACTTCTCCCCTTACGAGAGCCGTGTCGCCGAACCACTGGATTCACCTCCGGCCACGGACTCCGAGCCGCTTACATCCGTGCCCGTCGAATCCGACTGGGTGCCGATCATGGAGTTCACCTCCACGGATATCTTTCAGCACTTGCCCTTTGGCGATGTGTTAAATTCATTGAGGTATCTCTCCCTGTCAGGAGAACCTTGGCCGAACTATGTGCGGCTAGAATGGGATGCGGACGACGAAGAAATTCGCTGCCCACCCACCACCCACTTAGTAGCCACTGTCGACGATTTAACCGACATGCTCGACTTCGACTCCGAAGACATCGGCGGTATGGACGACGATGCAGGAGACGAGCAGGAACCACCGCGCACAGGGCGCTGGACCGCTACCTCATCGTACGACATATATATGGTGGACACCCCTAAAGAAGGCAATGGCGATGAGACAGCGGAGGATGACCCCTCCAAGAAGCAACCCAAGCGCTGACATCAACGGCGCCGCTGTAAGTCCCGCCACAACAAAAGTAGTGATACCGGCACAGTAGATAATAACACTCCGGATAGTGCCGAAGAGAACCACAATCCCCTCAAGCACGATGTAGAGCCGGAGGATGAACAAGCACACCCTCGAGAGCAGGTAGCAGATCGAGAACCGGAGGAGGACAATTACATGCCTCTCTCCGAAGATGAGGCGAGCCTCAGCGACGAAGAATTTATCGTGCCTGAGGACCCCGTCGAACAGGAGCGCTTCAAGTGCCGGCTTATGGCCACAGCAAATAGCCTGAAGAAAAAGCAACAACAGCTTCAAGCTGATCAAGACTTGCTAGCAGACAGATGGACCGAAGTCCTTGCAGCCGAGGAATATGAACTCGAGCACCCCTCCAAGAGTTACCCAAAACGCAGGTTGCTACCTCACCTCGAGGAGGAAGCATTGAAACCTCAGTCACCAGTGTACGATGCGGCTGACCGGCCACTGCGTGGCCGAGCCAGAGAGGCGTTTCAGCCTGAAGTTCAGCATGCACCCCGCCGCCACTCAATCAAAAATACCAAGGCCCGGGGCAACATATGGGACCTGCGAGACGTATTGGACAGTACAACAAAACTTGCAAGGTCAATATACGGGTCACGGGCACGCACGCCAACACGGGACGATGATCGTCGCGCCGGATACACCAAAAGCAAATCCGACCAGGCCGAATACAGCAGACAAGACTCATATGAACTGCGTTGGGATATAGCCCGGCATAGAGGCGCCGCACACCCCCTATGCTTCACTGATGAAGTTACGGATCACGGATTCCCGGAGGGTTTCAAACCCATAAATATCGAATCATAGGATGGTACAACAGATCCCGCTGTATGGATTGAGGATTTCCTCCTTCACATCCACATGGCTCGCGGTGATGATCTACATGCCATCAAGTACCTCCCACTAAAACTCAAAGGACCAGCTCGGCATTGGCTGAATAGCTTGCCAGCAGACTCCGTCGGCAGTTGGGAGGATTTGGAAGACGCATTCCTTGACAACTTCCAGGGTACTTATGTGCGACCACCGGATGCTGATGACTTGAGCCATATAACTCAGCAGCCAGGGGAATCGTCCAGACAATTCTGGACTCGGTTCCTAACTAAGAAAAACCAAATTGTCGACTGTCCGGATGCAGAGGCCCTAGCGGCATTCAAGCACAACATCCGTGACGAGTGGCTTGCCCGCCACCTTGGCCAGGAGAAGCCGAAGTCTATGGCAGCCCTCACAACACTCATGACCCACTTTTGCGCGAGCGAGGATAGCTGCCTGGCTCGCAACAATAACACATCGAGGAATTCGGGCACTTCGGATACCAAAGATGCCAACGGCAGAGAACGTCGTAACAGACCAAAGCGCCGCAATAACGGCGATAACACTGAGGATACGGTAGTCAATGCCGGATTCAGAGGCTCTAGATCCGGTCAGCGGAAAAATCCATTTAAAAGAAGTACTCCGGCTCCGTCCAGTTTGGATCGCATACTGGATCGCTCGTGTCAAATCCACGGCACCCCCGACAAGCCAGCCAATCACACCAACAGAGAATGCTGGGTGTTCAAGCAGGCCGGCAAGTTAAATGCCGAAAACAAGGACAAGGGGCTGCATAGTGATGACGAGGAGGAGCACCGGCTGCCGAACACGGGAGGACAGAAGGGGTTCCCTCCACAAGTGAAGACGGTGAACATGATATACGCAACCCACATTCCCAAGAGGGAGCGGAAGTGTGCACTAAGGGACACTACAAAAAAAGACACATCTGTGACATTTTGGGCCGAACGAAAAAAAATTCTGTCATACATATGACACTTCTATGACAATAATTGTGACAAAACCTGGTATCATCATAGATGTGGTGGGCTCCTACTTCTATGACAAAAAATCATGATAGAAAATGGGTTTTTCGTCCTGGGCGGGCCGGACACGCAGCTGCATGACATTCTTTGGGCCGTCCATGACGGAAAAAACCGTGGTAGAAGCGAGGGGGAGGAAAATTTCGGGGAGTTCCCGGTTACGGTGGGAGGTCGGGCCGAGCGATGCGCGTTTCTCTCGTACACGTACACGCGTGTGTGCGAGGCGTTGGCTCTAACTGAACCCGAGCGAGGCGTTGGGCTCTAACTGAAGACGAGCGATTGCACTACAGGCTACGCGTTACTGAACCCGAGCGATCGATCGATGGTTGTTAACTGAACCTGATCAAGTGATTCCTTCGCTACTGCTGCTAACTGAAGTCGATCGATGCTGCCTCTGGATGAATAGTGAGCGTTGCGGGGGGGGGGGGGGGGGGGGGGGGGGGGGGGGGGTTGGATGAACAGTTCCCGATGGGGTTGGATGAACAGGACCCCGTGGTGTTGCCTCTGGATGAACAGGACCCCGATCGATCGAGCCGGTTGGGGCTGGATGAACAGGACCCTGTGGAGGGCTGGATGAACAGGACCACCCCGTGGAGGGTAGGATGAACAGTAGATGGTGGAGGGCATGATGAACAGTAGCCCGTGGAGGGGTGGTTGAACAGGAGCCCGTGGAGAGGGCTGGTTGAACAGTAGCCGGTGGAGTAGCGCGCGGTGGAGGCTGGATGAACAGGAGCCCGTGGATGAACAGTCACAGGTGGAGGCTGGAGGAGGTCGACGGTGCATGAATAGTAGCTCGTGGAGGCTGGAGGGGGTCGATGGTGGAGATGAACAGTGTCCCATGGAGTCCTGTTTTGCGGTACGCCACACCCCTCCTGATGAACAAAACCCCCGTTTCGACCGTAGCGCTCCAACACAAGTCTGTTTCCTCCGTTTTGCGGTACGCCACACCCCTCCCGATCAACAGGACCCCCGTTTCGACCGTAGGAGGCCCGTTTCCTCCGTTTTGCGGTACACCAGACCCCTCCCGATGAACAGGATCCCGTTTCGAACGTGGCCGGTCGAACACAAGGCCATTTCCTCCATTCTGCGGTACGCCAGGCCTCGTTTCCATCCCTATTCCGTCCAAGCCCTCCCGATGAATACGACGCATTCCGTTGCCTCCCCATGAACATGACGCATTCCGTTGCCTCCCCATGAACACGACACATTCCGTTGCCTCCCCATGAACACGACGCATTCCGTTGCCTCCCCATGAACACGACGACGACGTTGTTTCTCCGTTCCGACCCAGCCATGTACATGAGCCCTGGCCATACGTATGCGCGAGTAGGCGTTCGAGACCCCGCCCAGATGTACACATACGTGGCCGTATTTTCTTTCTTGCACCCTGGCCGTTGTACGTACGTGTACATGCTACGTGTGCGCCTCTACTATGACACGTGCGCGCCTCTACATCGACCAGTATATATGTACATACACGTTCTCGAACAGAATGACAACACTACATACGCTTCGACCAGGTGGGTCCCGACTGTCAGGCACTTCCTTGCGTGCGAAGATGTAGCTGGTGGGTCCCAGCAGTCAGGGGCAAACGTTTTTTTTTGCGAAATACGGTGGCCCGTCCGATGGGTCCCCGCTGTTAGGTGGAGGAATAATTATTTTGCTAGTAATAAGGAGGCACTTCCTTGCTGCGGCCGTGGACCCAGCTGTGAGCGTCTCCATGCACAGTACTCTTCCGATGGAAGTCGGTCGTTGACCACATTGACCACGCCGCGCTGAGAACACCACGGCGGTGGACGACGGCGAGGCCTAGGAAAGGGACGACGCGGAGCCGGGGAAGACGCGGCAGTGGAAGCCCGCGCGGAGAGGAGTACGAGGGTTCGCTGGTTTGGCTGCGGTGTGAGGTTGTCGTTGCCGCAGGGCTTGGCCAGCGGTGGGAATAGAAGGGGCGGTGAGGCCTCCGCGGCAGCATAGCCGACCACAGGAGGCAGGAGCATGCGGCACGACCGGCGCTGCTTTGGGCGGCTGGAGCAAGAAGACCAGAGGTTGAAGAAGCACTACGGCCGTTGGATGGACATCGTATGGTCATTGGAGCTAGAATTGTTCATATTGACTAAGTTGACAAAGCCCTTCATCCCCGTCATCTTAGTAGGCCCACAAGTCAGCCTCCCACCAAGGTGGGTCCCAGCTAGCCGGGGGAGTATTCATTTTTTTGTGCGTAATAAGGAGGCACTTCTGGTGGGTCCGAGCTGACAGCGGGGGGAACGTTTTTTTTCGTGAAATACGGTGGCCCGTCCGGTGAGTCCCAGCAGTCAGGGGGAAATGATTTTTTTCACAAAATATTGGTGGCCCGTCCAGTGGGTCCCCGCTGTCAGGTGGAGGAATAATTATTTTCCGCGTAATAAGGAGGCACTTCCTTGCGGCTGCCGTGGACCCAGCTGTCAGCCTCTCCAGGTACAGTACTCTTCCGATGGAAGTCGGTCGTTGACCACATTGACCACGCCGCACCGAGAGCACCACGGCAGTGGACGACGGCGAGGCATATGAAGGGGAGGACGCGGAGCCGGGGAAGACGCGGCAGTGGATGCCCACGCGGAGAGGAGTACGAGCGTTCACTGGTTCGGCTGCGGTGTGAGGCTGCCGTCGCCGCAGAATAACAGGAGGTGTGGGTGAGTAGAGGGATTCCCTGGCCAGCGGTGGGAGTAGTAGGGGGCGTTGAGGCCTGCGCGGCAGCAAAGCCGGCCACGGGAGGCAGGAGTAGGCGGTCTCGCCGGCGCTGCTTTGGCGGCTGGAGAAAGAAGATCAGAGATTGAAGAAACACGACGGTCGTTGGATTGACATCCAACGGTTACGTCTGCTAGAATCGTTTGTTGACGTATATAATAACTAAAAAAATCTTGCATACGCGTCAACTAAACAGGCCCACAAGTCAGACCACTCCCTCTTTTTTTAATAATTTATATATAGCTCATGGCAACTTCTTATGCAATTTATTGCAGTCATTTTTTTTGTTAGCCAGGGCCAATTTCGCATATTCTGTGGGTTCCAAACTATTTTTAATACCAAAATGTCTAGCCAGATTTAAAGTACTTTGAAGATATATTTAAATTAGGTTAATGCCCAGTGAAATAGGAATCTAAAAATGTAATAAAATTCAGAAATTATAAAGTAATTGCCAATTTGTCATCTGTTTTTATATTTACAACCCATTTCATATTACTTTCAAGATTTGCAGGCGTCTTGAAAGAGTTGCAGCCCATCAAGGCATAGAAAAATAAGTAGGCCTGGATTGGGTATTCTTCAGAAAAAATAAACTGGGCTCATTTTCACAAAGAAAAAATAGCTGGGCTGGTCACATGGTGAACATAAAATATAAGCCTGGGCTAGACGGGCCACAACCCAGTTCAAACCCTGCTCTATCTCAACAATACCAAACAAAAAAAATACTGCTCGAGTAGCTACGTCCCAGGTGTCAGCCGATCTTGTGTTGTTCTCTTGTCTATTGACTATATACGCTCACAATGTCGTGGGTCCTAGATGTCAGGAAAACACTAGGAGGAAGCATTTTATTTTTCCATACGCTGACATGGTGGGCCCCTGATGTCATCCTCTCCACGTACTTCTGACGATTCCTGTTGTTTGTTGACCATGTTGACAGCGCGAGAGGGCGGCGCCGCGGCGAGCGCACCAAAGCGCGCGGAGGACATCGGCGTTAACGATTTAGGAGACGGTGGGGCGGCGATGCGTGCGTTGAGGCGCAGCCAGCCGTGGGAGGCAGAAGCAGGCGGCCCCGCCGGCGCTGGTTTGGTTTTGGCGGCTGGAGGAAGACAGTACTGAAGAAACACGACAGACTGTAAAAGCAGCAGGAGTACTTAACAACCTTAACTGAAACCAGCAGGGGCACTTAACAACCAAAGCTGAAAGCGGTATGAGTACTTATACAGGTTCAACCGTACAAAGCACGCCTCGAACAGTGCTACTTTGCCTACAGTTAACCAAGGGTGCAGCCGCCAAGCCCCAGGACAAGGCCCAAGCGCCACCCCGCGCATCCACGACCTTCTGAAAGCGGCTTCATCTCGCAACATGGTCAATAAATAGGATATTCTCTTTAGAGCCATGGAAAAGCATGAACATAATCTTCTGTCCTATTCTCCAAGATGGACGGGCCTTCATTATTTGAGACCACCCATGAATAAGTATCTTTTCACCTCCAATGGGAATTGAGTAGGTCGACATAAACATCATGGTGTGACCAAGCGCAAGTCTGACCCGACCATGGTCAGGCATCTGTATAGGAACAATAGAACTCAGCAGTTCCTGTTTCAAGAAGATCACACTTGTAAAACTATGTATAAGCAATAGTTTATGAACAACATATATAACAGAAAACAGCTCATACCATAAGTTTCTCGACACAGTTGGACCTGTTCAACGAGTGCAGCAGTGGCACACATATCCCACGTGGCCTTCCACCATTGAAACGCCCCACAAGGACCTCAACACGATCAATAAAGTGTAGGAACTTGTGGATGTTGATCCAGTCAACTTCAGTGCCATTAGTAACAGCCGAGTTATTACAGAGTAACAAACGAGCAGACTGCTTAACTCTGAAAAAACCTACACGTGCCACCAATTATAAGAAAATATTAGTTAGAAGTAGCATCTTCGTGAGAGATTCGTTGCTACTTCTAAAGTTAAATTGTGATTAGTTAGACATAATAGGTGGATTAAGAAGTAATCGAGGCAACAAGCAAGAACCAGATACAAAACTAACATGGATGAACAATTGGAACGACGTCGGGGTGGAAGATCGCAGTGAAGATGAGACCAGGTTCTGCTATTTCCGTCAACATTCGTGCGCCAACTTTTAATCTGTAACACTTGAGAAAGTTTATCCAAGTTCGGCCATAAAAAAGCAGCGATCTTCTTGGTTCATGAACCCAACTCGGAACTTATATCCATGGCTTGTCTTCACTGTGACCATTAAACTAGTGTATTCAGTTATGGCAAGGCCGAGCATCTTGAGTACATGTGTTCTGGCAGAGCAAATAATACACTGCAAGAAAAATAATATGAGAACACAGCATGTTCAAAAAAACCCCATCCTCCCGGATAGAAAAGAGGATTCTAGGAACATACTGTGCACGTTTCAAAATGTTGTGTTAGGATGAGAAGGAACAAGTGTGGCATCTCTCCG
Source organism: Triticum urartu (assembly GCF_003073215.2). Taxonomy (NCBI): domain Eukaryota; kingdom Viridiplantae; phylum Streptophyta; class Magnoliopsida; order Poales; family Poaceae; genus Triticum; species Triticum urartu. The sequence continues at coordinate 517,933,270 of NC_053024.1, forward strand.
AGGGCGCATAAACCTGTAGGGTACTCGCACTTCGGGCACTGCAAATGAAACACACTTGATTCAGTAGGAAGAAAAATGCATCAATGGCGGCGGCAGCCATCCTAGGATTACCTGCGACCAAGGGACTTGGGTTTATCGGGGGTGGATGAAGAATTCGTACCTGGTTCTCCATGACAAAACCCTATGCAATCGCCGAGAGGGGGTTTTCTCTGAACAAGAAGATGAGGGAGAAGGGGATTCAGGCCCAGTGAAATATTGCCGCTTGGTCCGTCCAGCTTACTGCTAAAGCTGGAAAGGGGGGGTTGTGATTTGACGTCTCATTGGGCATTACTGCGGTGCTACGACCGGGGTGTGTCTACCGTGAAGTTGTGCACTCTAATTTGTGCATATGGCACGTGGACCCCGTTGCCGGTTGCCCCACATATCGACGAAAGGAAGTAGAAAGACAGGAGTAACTAGTTACACATAAATATATATTTTGATAGAGAGATACTCCCTCTATAAAGAAATATACAAATCTTTTATATCACAGGTTCACGTTGCCGAGAAATATACTCCCTCTGCAACGCACAAGCATTATGGGGGTTCAGCTGAGAATATAATACTCAAATTTTTTCAGGGATAAAAGCTGCTTTATTGAAGATTAACAGTCATAGGTATACAAATCTTTCAATGGGCCATGGTTTGGAACATATTCTTTTGCGTCCACAGGGCAAAGAAGTAGCAGCTTTTGCGAGCACATGCGCTTCAACATTACACTCGCATTTTTCATGTATGATCTCCATGGTTTGGAACATATTCTTCTTCATCTTGATCTCGTCAATAATAACTTTGCTGGGCCCCAAGTATGCCTCTCCGATATGCTTGACTGTTGCTGAACAATCGGTGCTAATCTGAACTTGTTGCACTTTTAAGTCAAGAGCCAGAGATAGCCCCTCGCAACATGCCATTGCCTCTAGGATCTATGGATCAGTAACACTTTCGCACACCAGTACCGATGCTCCAAGGAAGAAGCCTGTATGATCCCTGCTCACAACTGCCAGGGCTTCCCTTTCACCATTGCGAGATAACGCAGCATCAACATTCATCTTCGCCCAACCCACAGCAGGAGGAGGACGCCACTTCTGCACTGAGCTAGTGCTTCTTGAAACCAGGTTCTGGACTTTGGGCCGCAGGCCGACCCTGCATGTTTGGGGGCCCATGTGTTCTACCTCAGCGCTTTTCATATTGCAAGCGATCGGTACGGCGCTGGTTTTAGATGCTGTCGCAAGGCAAATACACAAAATGGAATAAAGCACGACAGTTGTTGGAATGAAATCGAACGACAGTTCCTAACCAGCAATCAGAGTTGCAATTCTATCAATGATATACCATGTGATAAATAATACTATCGTACTACTTATACACACAGGACACTTGTTTCACCATGCCAGATTATTACATCAAAACCTCTCGGAGGATAGATAAGTTAGGCAGTTGCGTGCTGCTACTGAAGAATTTCAAAGTTGATTTGGACCAGTTCTCCTTGCCAAGAAAGTTTGATTTTGACATCATCCCCTACCACAAGATATGATTTAGATTTGAACCTTGACCATCCTTTAGCATCAATCATCATGCGACCATCCTTTGTACTTACGATATATTGAGCAGGTTCATTCACACCAAGGCTGCGCATGGTAAGAGAAACTTGGCCGCGGTCGCCCGGATTGTTGAACGACTCCCTCATTGCTCTAGGAATTCTCTGTTTGCAAACAAGAAGACATACCCAAACAGTTAGATCAACACAGTTAATCATGTGAAATAACACGGAAAGAAAAAAGAACGAAGCACTTGGGCGGCCAATGCTTACCAAGAAGGTGGACATGTCGGTTTTTGTAAGGACTTTGGTATATGAAGTGCGAACTGCAGCCCAGTCTGTTGCCGGTGCAACTGCATGGGCCGGAGCAGATGCAAGTGCAAGTGTTGGTGCAGGTACCGAAGCCACCGCTGCTGCCGGAGATGGTGCTCCTTGTAGAGTGGGTGCCGGTGTCGGAGCAGGTGCCGGTGTCGATGCCCGATCCTCCGATAGATCAGACTGATCCGCTGACGCCGTCGGTGCCCAATCCTCAGTTGGATCAGACTGAGCTGCTGCCGCTATCAGTGCTAGAGAAACTGTCAATGCTCGATCTATGCGAGACAGCGGCAATCGTGTCTAGTCTGCTATGATCAACTTTCTAACTTTACTAGGATCCGTGACCGTGATCCAGTTTTTTTCTTCATTTCTTTTAAATGCGAGAAGGACTAATTGTGGCGTTTTTGTTAAACCAGACTGCAGTTCATCATAGGGATTTAGCTTGTACTCAGACAACAGACTGATCCAATTTTCTCCAGTAATATAAGTGATGGACAGTGCCTTCGTTACTGACACGACGTAAGAAGTGAAACCTGCAAAAATAGCCATCGTAGAGCAAACCAAACGGTTTATTCTGTGATGAATATCACATGGCAAAACCTGCATCGTAAAATTGCAGGAAAAGAAAGAAAACATGACACTAAATCAATAAGATTTAGACAGTAAATCAATAAGATTTACTTGATGTGACATGAGTGAATCCTTACCAGGAAATCACTATGTTGAAGTACTAAACAGAAGATTGATCGTCCAACTACACGTGGCATGCAGGGGCCCCTCCTACTCCCACAAGCAGGACAGTCCAAAGGTCGTGACAAATTGTATGGACCGAACATCCATGGGGCTGGAAATCCTGGTGGGTGCGATAAACCCTGCAATGCATACAGATATTGGAGTGTAACCATAATTGATAGACCGTCCTCACAAAAAAATGATATGGATACTTCAAAATATACAGACTGAATTGAGTGGACAGACATTAAAATAGACCGTTCTCAGGACTAACCACACACCAAAAGCGGTAGTACTAATAAACAATACAGGGTTCACAAACACAAATCAAGTACTGAACAATAGTACTTACTATAGACAAGCAAAGTTGCACAAATAAACTTTGCAAACTATTTTTTTCCACCGACCTACGGGATGAACCCCGCATAACTGACTAGGCCATGGACTTCGTGTGAGATGTCTACATGCACCATCACCATCTTGTCAACCTTGGAGAACCTAACAGAGTGGTCTTTCCACTCATAAACATGATGATGAAGACAGGCCGCATCAGATTTGTTGGGAAGCTTTACAAGAACCACACCCTTCGTAATCGAAGGCACAACCAGGAAATTGTTGTGGTCAAGTAGAACCTCGAGAACACGCCTGACAACAATGCTACAGGAAAACACTAGTTCAGGACACGTGGCGACAAGGACACAGCAGCTGGATAGTTCAGCAGTAGAACTCATCATCAGGTCTTCCAGTTCACACGACATGACTTTGAGGACTTCATCTCCACCGCGAACCTGGTTCTAATTCAAACAAAAACCATATTTTATTACTACCTCCGTTCAGAAATATAAGATGATTTTCGATATTATACTCCATATATGACTACATATACGCATAGAAATGAGTGAACAAAGACACTAGAACGTGTCTTCAAAGGCATGAGAGCAGAGGGATTACATGCAATATCCATAACACAAGTTACTGAGGCAAATATACCCTCTTAAAAGGTAGCATTGATGTTCATAAAGTACACCCTCCCTCCCAAAATTCTTGTCTTAGATTTGTCTAGATACGGATGTATCAAGTCACATTTTAGTATTAGATACATCCGTATCTAGACAAATCTAAGACAAGAAATTTGGGACACAGGGAGTAGTTGAAAGTAATCTATAAGAAATCAGTGTCAACCTCTCGCATGTTTTGGTCAAAAGAGGAATTTAGAACCGTCATTTGGCACACAAAAATCACATGCAAGATCACCCAGAAAGTTGTACTACTAGTACTAGTACTGCGTGTTAGATGAAAAAACACGATCAAGATCGAGAAAAAGATCATCAAGAAGAGATATTACCTGGACTTGCTTAATGAGGGATCCCGGAGAGGGGGGCTTGGACAGGGCGATGGCTTTGAGCTTGTCTGCGGTAGTCTCGGCGGGGTGTTTGCTCTTATTTGTACCATGATCCTCGACGGTTTTGGCCGGAGGCATAGACATCACTTCGGCCGATGCTCCAGCGTCCATCAAGAAACTGTCAAATAGAAATAAAAGAAAAGAAATCATAATCACAAACCCAAAAGAAGAAAAGAGAGGGAGTTATAGGATCAGTCTTGGGGTTGCAAGACCGGGCCTTGGCCAGAATCAACACCATTGATGCGCTCACCTTTCCTTCTTTGGGAGAGAAGAACAATGGCAGAAGCAGGTCGGGGTTTTCTTGAAGAAATGAGGAAAAAGATGAGGCAGAAGCGAGGGTTGGGTAGAGAGGAAGCTGAGAGAGAAGAGTGAAATGATGGTTGCTTCGTCCGTCCAACTTACTGCTGGAAAGGAGGGGGTTTTGTGATTTGACAGCTCATTGGGCATTACTGCGACGCTTCGATCGAGGTAGTCTACCGTCACTCTACTACGGAGTAATTTAGTGCATGGCTAGTGGACCCCGATGCTGGCTGTCCCACACGTCGGCAAAAGTGAGTAATTTAGTGCATGGCTGGAGGAGGATCCGCATGGTAGAGCGTGTCCACAGTTTTTCAAAAGAAAAAAATGATTACAGCAAGCGTTTCCACTCTTACGACGGAGGAGTGCGAAACACGGCAGCCACTTGAACATACATAGTGCTCCTACTACTAGGCATGTGCAGTGGTTCATACGTCAGTACTACACAATCTTGTTGCTAGTGTAGTAAGATATGACAATAACAAATGATGTTGTGCGCATGTCAACTACTCCTATATGTAACATAGTACCGCTTTTTTGACTGTCCGGTCGAGAATGAACGGTGAGATCAATGTTAACAGAACTAGGTCCACAGCGCACGGAGAGTACGGTGCTACAGTACTCCACGAAACATGAACCATATGAAGCACGAATAGTGTTAGGCAGGGTGTATGAAGGGTGCACGGGATGGGAGCAAAAGTTCCCTTCTCGACCCACTTTTGGGTGTTTGGCAGAGTGCATGAAGGGTGCATGAGTCCACACTAGTAGGTTGACAAAAATACACGAAGAGGAAACAACTATATTGAGATGAGAATGCAACCAAACACACCCACACGCTTTGTGCTACAGTGACTGATCTGCACCGTCTGATTTTGATCCAACAGTCATGTTGCGCCGAGACATGGACATGCCCATGCAGAGGGCGCCTAAACACCACCGAAGTCCCTATGCTTCTCGAGGCGCATGACGTTGGTGATGCAGGGTGCAACCACCCGCAGAGCCCGCTCCTGGTCGATGAGAGCCAGCTCGTCAAAGACAGCGTCCAATGGCACGAATGGATTCCAGTGACGGAGCCCTGAAAGGATTCGCCTGGCAACAGCGACGGCAGCCCACAATCCCTCCTTGTCCAGCTCAGCCCCCACCATCGCGCGGAGATGGCTCCGCTCCTCGGAGATATAGGTGAAGAAGGAGACCAGGTCAGGAAGCCGCAGCTCATTGAAGTCGACCGGGTGGTCGAACGGGTTTAGCCCGACGGCCGGCATCGTCGCGCTTGCACGACGGTAGGCATCGCGCAGTCGCAACACGTGCGTGGCAACTTGGTTCACCAAGTGGCTGAGGCGATCCTGGACCTCATCACGATCGGCCCGCTCGCGCTCCAGCCGGCTCCCCTGACGGCCTATCGTATCTCCCCCTTTCTGCAGCAACGTCGCCGATGCCTCGAGCATCTTTGTGGTGGACGCCTGCCGCTTTTGAAGCTCCGTGAACTCCCGCACATAACGGAGGAGCATGGCACTCCTCTCCTCCTTGAGCTCACGGAGCTCCACGTCCTTGGCCCTGAGCTCCGCATCCTTGGCATGGACCTCCTGTGTCAGTAGCCTCACCTCGAACTCCGTGATCTGCTGCACCGCCATGCACCAGGTAGAAGCAATGGGGAAAGGAAGCAAAGGGGGCGAAATGGCTAAAAGGCAATGCAATCTATGGGAAGGCGGAGGGAGCGAGGAATATTTTGGTTTTCACCATGGTAATCGATGACTTCTCACATCAGGGAGCAGTGGTTACAGGCGGAGTCATCATGACTAATTGCTGCCGCGCCTACTCCCGTCAATCAAAAAATTAAAAATCCTGCCGCGCCTGCTCCCGGCAATCAAAAAAATAAAAATCCCGCCGCACCCAAACACCAGAGCAACACCGCGGTGGATATTTAAATTTACCTGCCGGCAAGTAGATAAAAAAAGGGGTGAAAAAACAAATGTGGCGGCAGCCTAGCTAATCGGTCGAACTAGCCCAACTAGCTAGCCACCGTGCTTAACTGATGTACTCGGTGGGAAAGGTGGTCTTTCGTGATTTGACGACTCATTTACTTGCTTCAGCGCTACGACTGAGGAGGACCCAGAAAACACGCGGTAGGGCGTCCCACGTCAGGAAGAATATATGCATGCACCACCCGGGAGGACCCCGAAACCACGCGGTAGGGTGTGCCACGTCTCGGCATGGAGGAAAAATGTGCATGTAAAAATATATTGTATCAGACATAGTACCTATGATTCGACCTTGGGACCCAGCCAGTCGGTTGAAAACAGCCCACTAGCCACACAGCTTCATCATGCAAACGTGGCATGGAGGATAGATGTGGTTAGCTCCGTCTCGACCAGCCACAACATCTCTTGTTCTAGGCGATTCTTCTATTTTCCAAGTTTTTTTAGTTGTAATAACACCAGGGCAAGCTAGCGCCGCTCTTCGTGTGTGCCCGTGCAAAGGTTAGACGATGGAGAGAAGAGAGATTGAGATCGCAGACTTGGGACCTACCAGTAAGTGAGATAACGGTCATGCACGTGTTGACGAGGCACTCCCTCTACTCTACTCAACACAAGTACTGTATAAAATCAAGTTATGGGACAAAGCCAACAACCGTTCGTTTTTTCAGGCTATCGACTTACGCTTTGTAGTCCAGGTTGCCAGTTCGAATCTCGTCTTTCAGATTTGTTAGTTTTAGGTCCAAATTTGGTTAATGACAAGTGGGACCCCCGTGTGTTGTTCCGATATTTCAGTGTAGGATGGTTTTTTTTGAACAAACACTTTGTGTGGTTAGACAAGTAACGGCACGAGTTACACATTTTTTGCAAGTTTACGAACAAAAATGACAGTGGCATAGAATATCACATCCACCCAGCAGCTTAGATACTATGGTGATACGAGTTTTTACACCGTTGGAAGTGAGATCCAATGGCTTGGGAGTAGTCTTTGTAATTATAGGCAATTTCCAAACTCTCCAAAGGTTTTTTTGCAAATAAAACATCTAGGCCTCGTGTGTGCCACTGCATCTTCGGTCCAACGGCTCCCCGGTGCTCATATTAGGTGCTCCTCGTAGCTTAATTACCCGCTACGGTGATTGGAGTAGTTGTGGGCCGAATGCTACGAAAATATCATCTAAACTGACCGGAATAAATGCCTACACAAATTAATCCAAGGTTGGAGTGCCCCTCGCAATGTAAATAGCTCCGACTTTGCGAGGGATGGAGAGGTAGTAGCTTCAACGCGTGGAAGATATGGTGTGAGAAAGCGAGGTCAATCGAGAGACATATAGATAGAGAGACAAAGTGAGTGTGGTCCGACATTCATTGAACAAATATATATGCTCTGGAGAGATATTGTCCGATTGAGCTTTTTGGCAAGGGTGAGGGATGTAAGATAGAGCTTGAGAGATGATCCAGTCACAGACGTGTAGATATATTTTGTGTGTGGGAGGAAGCAAGGTCAACCGATCACATAGGGTCGCCATCCGATCGAAAGAGTGAGACGGGTTGGAGAGAGTGACCTAGATAGACGATGTGCGTGAGAGAGTATACAATGTGAATAGGTCGAATTGGACTCAAACATGGTGATATATCATTTTTGTCTGAGAAAGAGAAAGGTCAATCGAGACATACGGAGAGAGAGAGAAAGATTGAGTGAGTGTGGCCCATCATGAGGTCGAAAGAGTGGTGGCGGCTTGAATGGACTGACCTAGATAGACAATCTGCTTGAGAGAGTATAGAGTGTGTCGATCGAGGCCCGAACAGGGAGATATATCATTTGTATGTGAAAGAAAACGAGGTTAAATGAGAATAAGATAAAGAGAGCAAGATTGAGCGAGTGTGGCCCGCCGTGCGGAAGAAAGAGTGAGACAGTCTCGAGGGAGTGACCTAGATATACAATGTGCGTGAGTGCGCATGCACGAGAGGTTGGGGGCTAGATAGGCAATGCATGTATTTAGCGCGAGAGGGTGAGAGGGAGAGGGGGAGAGAGAGCTCCGCATGGGGTGCAATGGCGGGTGTGTGAGGTAAATACATTTGGTAACGGAGTGGGAAAAGGGGTTGTGTAGTTGAGAGACCTAGAGATCGAAACATGGAGAGAAAGAATGAACGTGTGTTGGAAACCGATAGCTTCCTAAGGTGGTTAGGAGAGGAAGATTGACCGATACAGGAAGTATGTAGCGTTTGTGCGGGGAGGGGCTAAAACAACATTTGAATGTACATAGTACGAGACTTAATATCGATGTTTCAATTTGGTGTACATTGTAAGATTTGAACCGAGGACCAGGCATACGGGTAATTATTTTGAATTCGTGCCATACTAAGTTTCGAAAAGTTGACATTGACTCAGTTTGTTGTGCTATTTTGTAGGTCATATGTTTGAATCCATCCAAAAGTTTTCTCACTACCATGGTGTTCATCATATACATATGAATTTGTATTAAAAAAGTAGCATGGATACAGTGAAATGCGAAATCCACGTTAGAATTGGAGATCACTACGTGACACACACTCTAATTCAAATAACTAACTACGTGACACACACTCTAATTCAAATAACTAATTATGTGACACACACTCTAATCCATGTTAGCGTGGGTACCATTTCGATTTTTTTTCAAATAACTCCTCATTAATTAATTTATAGTACTCCCTCTGTTCACTTTTATAAGACCTTGAAGACATTTCAGACAATGTGCAAAACAGTTCATTTTAAGTTGTCTGAACCGACTTACAAAAGTGAACGGATGGAGTATCTCATTTCGAATGACTAATTATTGCAAGGAAAACACGGGCATGGTAATACATACAGATTTGTTTGCAAATGAAAGAAGATTCGTTTGCATTCTCAAATGTAGGCGCACCAGGCAAACCAGGGTCGTGTCGGGGTGGATGTTGCTTCAGTGCCTTAAAGGCAACTGCCTTTGGGTCACTGACATGTGGGCCAGCCACCTGTTGGGCCCATATGTCATGGACACAAAGGCAGGTGCCTTAAGGCACGGAAGCATAGTCCTGTCGGGGTGGTCGCGTGCGTCGGACGGACGCGTAGCACCCAGCCCCCCCCCCCCCCAAAGGACGATGACAATATAAGTCCGCGCTTCCACATTTCGGATTGAAATATTTGGCGGCCCCAATTCCAGCCCTGCAAAATCTCTCTTCTTGTAGGATCGAAAGTATGTCTAGAGGGGGGGTGATTAGACTACTTGACCAAATAAAAATCTAGCCTTTTCCCAATTTTAGTTCTTGGTAGATTTTAGCTATCTTAGCACAAGTCAAGCAATCTCCACACAATTCAAGCAAGCATGCAAAAGAGTATACGAGCAGTAGAAAGTAAAGCATGCAACTTGCAAGAATGTAAAGGGAAGGGTTTGGAGGATTCGAACGCAATTGGAGACACAGATGTTTTTGTTGTGGTTCCGATAGGTGGTGCTATCGTACATCCACGTTGATGGAGACTTCAACCCATGGAGGGCAACGGTTGCGCGAGTCCATGAAGGGCTCCACCCACGAAGGGTCCACGAAGAAGCAACCTTGTCTATTCCATCACGGCCGTCGCCCACGAAAGACTTGCCTCACTAGCGGTAGATCTTCACGAAGTAGGCAATCTCCTTGCCCTTACAAACTCCTTGGTTCAACTCCACAATCTTGTTGGAGGCTCCCAAGTAACACCTAGCCAATCTAGGAGACACCATTCTCCAAGAAGTAACAAATGGTGTGTTGATGATGAACTCCTTGCTCTTGTGCTTGAAATGATAGTCTCCCCAACACTCAACTCTCTCTCACAGGATTTGGATTTGGTGGAAAGAAGATTTGAGTGGAAAGCAACTTGGGGAAGGCTAGAGATCAAGATTCATATGGTTGGAATGGAATATCTTGACCTCAACACAAGTGTAGGTGGTTCTCTCTCAGAAAATGTGTATTAGTGTAGGTATGTTCTGATGGCTCTCTCCACGAATGAAGAGTGGGTGGAGGGGTATATATAGCCTTCACACAAAATCTAACCGTTACACACAATTTGCCAAACTCGGTGGGACCGAATGGTTAAACTCGGTCGGACCAATTCAGCAAACCTAGTGACCGTTAGGATTTTCGGTGGGACTGAGATGCAACTCGGTACGACCGATATGGTTAGGGTTAGGGCATAACGTAATCTCGGTGTGACCGATTACACAAACTCGGTGGGACCGATTTTGGTAATAAGCTAACCAAAGAGTTGGTCAGGTAAACTCGGTGGGACTGATTCGCTCAACTCGGTGAGACCGAAATGTTACAAAAGGGAAACAGAGAGTTTACATTGCAATCTCGGGGGGACCGATCACTCATCTCGGTAAGACCGAAACGTTACGAAGGGAAACAGAGAGATTACAATCCCATCTCGGTAGACCGAGATCCCTATCGGTGAGACCGATTTGCCTAGGGTTTGTGGCAGTGGCTATGACATTTGAAACTCGGTGGTGCCGGATAGAAAGAATCGGTGGGGCCGAGTTTGACTTTTGGTTTAGGTCATATGTGGATGTGGGAAGGTAGTTGAGGATTTTGGAGCATATCACTAAGCATTTTGAGCAAGCAAGCCATTAAGCAACACCTCATCCCTCCTTGATAGTATTGGCTTTTCCTATAGACTCAATGTGATCTTGGATCACTAAAATATAAAATGTAGAGTCTTGAGCTTCAAGCTTGAGCCAAACTTTTTGTCCTTAGAATTTTGAGGGATCCACTTTCCTCATCCATGCCATGCCATTCATTGAGCTTTTCCTGAAATATTAATCTTGGAATAATGTTAGCTCAATGAGTTATATGTTGTTAGGAATTACCAAAACCACCCAGGGATAGTTGCACTTTCAATCTCCCCCTTTTTGGTAATTGATGACAACATATAGATCAAAGCTTCGACAAATGATAATAAGAGTGAAAGATATTGTTGCTTTGAGAAGTATGTGAAAAGCAAGAGCTCCCCCTAAATTTGTGCATATCTTAAGATTTGCTTTGGACTGCAAATGCACAATGAGTTAGGATCATGGGTTACTCTTCCATGTCACATACATCTTGGTGGAGCGCTCAAAATAATAAAGATTGAATACATGCACTCATCACCAAGCAAAGTGAATGATCATATAAGGATAAGTAAGATAATATCACCTAACAAGCATAAGTGTAGCTTATGATCAACCACATGATCATCAATGTCTCACAGATAATAGCATAGTATCTCAAGCAATCAAAAGTAAACAAAGTTCAACTACCAAAGCAAGAGAGAATAAAAAGCAACGCTCTCTCTCGAAGCCTATGATATATACATGTTTCTCCCCCTTTGGCAACAAGTTACCAAAAAGTTCATAGAAAATGCATAGCACTAAAATGTCTCTCAAGCTTGTTCTTCAGGTGGTGGCGTAGAGATGGCTCCTTGGACGAAGACTTCAGTTGATGTGGATGGAGCTGAAGGAGTGGGTGCTGGAGCTGGTTGCGCTGAAGCTGTAGCTGGTGCAGATGAAGTGGCTCTAGTGTCTGGAACAGGCACTGCAATTGATCTCTGAGCTCGAGGCACTCTGGCAAATGCATCAGTGGTTGTTCTGCCCTTCCTTTCCTGCATATCATCTTGAAGTTGCTCCACAACAGACTGAATCTCAGTTACCTTCACATCCAAGTCATAGAATTTTTGCTCCACGATTCTTTCCAAGCTCTCCTGGTTTTGAGTCAGGGTGGCCAGTCCCTTCTCAATCCTCAGAGTGGATGCAATCAGGTAGCCAAGCTGATCTTGCTTGCTCTTCAGGAGATACTGAGATGCTTCTTCAGTAGTTGGCATCCTTGCAGCCTTTTCAGCTTTTGCCTTCTCCTTCTTGGCTTGTGCGTGCACAGAAGATGGTTCATCCTCATTCATAACCACAATGTTGTCCTCGAAGTCTGGATAGATAGGCATGTGCTCCTTGTCCAGCAGATATGTACCAGTGCCCATCTGGTAGTTGATTAGCTCCTGGATTTGTGGGGCATATCCACAACTTCTCTTTTGGTCTGCTGCTGTCCTCTTGATAGTCTCAACCATGAGGCTCATAACCTTGAATTTCTGTGGCACATCAAATATGTGTAGCAAATTAATTGCATTCCCTCTGATCATGTTGTGGTCACCTGACTTGGGCAAAAGAGTGTGCCTTAGGATCCAGTTGATCGTTGGCAGTCCTGGCAGAAGAAAATGGACTGACCCAAACTTGAAAGTCTCAAGAGCTTTGTCTGGGATTTCCTTGTACATCTGTGACATAGAATTGTGATCCATCTTTTTCTTGGCATAAACATCCAAGTCATCTTCACTTTCCTTTGGGGCATTGATCAGATTGGCCCATTCCTCAATAGTTGATTGGTATCTCGTTCCTTCAGACATCCAAACTATTTTGCCATCTGGATAGAAATGTGCTGTGGAGTAGAATTGCATAATGAGCTCATCATTCTAGTTTGTGAGCTTCTGCCCAACAAAGTCTGCAACTCCACATGCACTGAAGTTGTCATACACTCTAGGATAGTGTTCTTCATTCTCCTTCATGTAGGTCCAGTCGACCCACCTCATATCACACACTATAGGCTTCTTGTCCAACAAGATTGTCTCATAGAAATCCTGATGTTCCTTTGTGTGGAACCTGTAATCAACAGCAGCCCGTCTCTTGGTGGCATATGGATCTGACTCTCTCCATAGCCTCAACCCTGAGTCTCTCCTGATCTTCATGTTCTCAGCCACAGGATGAGCATCATTGTGGTCTGGAATCATGGGTTTCAGCTTCCTCAGGACTTGTACTTCATCATCTTCATCAGCAGCAACTTCAGGCACTGGGGCCTTGTTCTTCTCAGCAGCTGGTATACTCCTGGTATTCCTCTTAGGTGCACTCGTGGGCTTGGAGGCTGCTTTGGGTGCTTCTTTGGGCTTTGATGTTGCAGCCCCTGACTTTATAGCATCACCCATCAGCTTTTGTGCCTTGGGTGCTGGTGCAGCAACCTCTTCTTCCTCTTCTTCTTCAGAATCTCTCATGATTGAGGATCTCCCAAGCACTCTAGCAGTGGTCTTTTTGATCCTCTCCTTCCTCTTCTTCCCTTCTGCAGCAGCCTCTTTGGGTTCAGATCCCAAAGGGACTTGAGTAGATGCTCTGGCCTTAGACATTGGAATTCTCTTTGCTGGAACCTTTTGCTTCATGCCTGGCTTGGTGGCCGCAGCAGTGCTATATTCCTTCTTAACCACTTCCTTCTTAGAAGTGGCCTCATCCTCAACTGCCACATAGTCTTCATCCTCAGATTCAGAGGTCTTCTTCTTTCTGGCCCTGGTGCCAGCTTTGGGTAAGTTGCTTGGGGTGCTCCTGCTACCATCATCTGAACTGCTAGAGGGACTAGTGCCCTCACTCAGGTGAACCTGCTCCTCTGACCTGTTCTGGCTGTCACTCTGATCAGACATATTGCAAACACTGACAGCAGACCCTGTGAATAGATATAGATGAGATAGAGTGGATGAGCATCACAAAATGCAGAGGTTTTTGCAAAAGAATGAGTCAAAAACTTAGTTTTAGTTTTCCATAGAAAGCATTTCAGATCAACTGATTTGTAAACTCGGTGATACCGAAGTAGCTGTTGGAACCTAAACTAGTGAACTCGGTCAGACCGAGTCACAGTTCGGTGGCACCGAGACTGCTAGGGTTTCACAAAGTCCTGAACTCGGTCACACCGATTTGCAATTCTCAGTCAGATTGAAAATTACATGTGCAATGGCCTGAGCCGAATCAGTGGTACCGAGTTCCACAACTCGGTGGGTCTGAGATGGTTTCGGCGGAAACCTAACCCTAAATTTTCAATTCACGACTAAACTACGGAGTGTTTTGACTGGATAAGAATGATCTCGATCGTGGCAAGATACATGGCAAACACAATGTGCTAGGAATCAGATAGGAATAGCACAATGATCGAGTTCATACCCTAGTTCGGCGATGAACTCGCTACGGCGGCAACGGCGGGGATCATTCCCGTTGACGGTGGCGCAGACCAGCGGCAGGAGGCAACTGGCGACGAGGAAGACGATCCGGAGACCCTGGAGGTAGAGCGGGCTAAGCGCGGGTCGAGGAGGTTCGGAAAGTTTTCCAAAATTTGACCCGTGGGTATATATATCCCAACCCTGTCGGTGTGACCGAGTGGAACAACTCAGTGGCACCGAGATTCATAACTGCAATCAGTTACTGAAACTCGGTGTGACCGAAAGGTTCAAATCGGTTGCACCGAGATTGAAAACCTAGATCGACTTAGTGATCTCGGTTTGACCGAAATGGATGAATCGGTCATATCGAAACGCACAAAGAAGTTTTGGAAGTTTAAGTCTATGACGAATCGGGGACTCCGAGTGCTCCTCACACAGAGTGGTTCGAATCTGACTTGATCAAATTTTGTGATGTAGCATGAATAGAGTTTGAGATGAGAAAAGCATAGATAGCTAGAGAGGGTTCTTAGGCATTCTTGTCCATCCACTTGGCAAAAGAAAAGAAAACCAATCAATCAAAACAACAAGTGGATGTCCTCGAATGAGTAAAATATGCAATCAACATGCTCACACAATAAAATGGCAATTGAAATATGTGGCAAAGCATGCACAACCAATTCTAGCATCTATCAAACAATTTGTGATGACTAGGTCATCTATATATGAGTATATTGACTTAGGAGTCAAATGAGAACATTTGATCATAGGTCATACTCATCGTTTAAGCACAAGTGGGGTTACCAATTTTACATAAAGCATTGTTGTGTTCACACCATTAGAGTTGCTTTAGCTCAATTCTTAGAGTAAAGCTCCCCCTAGATGTGAGACCCCCCTAAGAGGGATGAACTAACCTTGGGTTTTGTCGATGATGACTTCATGTAGATGTTGAAGATGTGGATGCTCAATGTTGATGTAGATCATTTGAAGCTATCCATTGGAGTGAGTTGCACTTTCAATACCTACACGGGTTAGTCCCACAAGGAACAAACAAGGATATCCATAGACATAAAGTGATGCACACACAAGATGATGTCTATGAAAGCTTTTAGGTTACCTTGTCCCTTGTCTTACCAACAAGAGGGTTTGTGACTCCTTGAACTAGTGCAAGATGTGTAAGTTGATTGCACTTGTTCTTGCCAAGATGATAAGAGTGAAGTATGTTGGCAGAGTCACCCTCAAGAACTCTCTAGTTCTTCTTCTTCGGGATCCACACCATCTTGATGGGAATCCTCGGTGTTGTAGTTGTACTTGATGAAGTGGAACTTGAAGTAGTCTTGGGAACCCACTTGACCAAGGCCTTAGGAGCTTCTTCAAATGCATCAATTTCCTCTTGAAGCTTGTCCTTGCCTTTTTGCTTGTGGTCTTGTGGTGGAAGATCATCTTGAGCTTGTGTCCCTTTGAAAGAAGTAGGATCATACTTCTCTTGTTGAGGAACAAACTTCGTCTTGGGGTATTGATCTTCTTCCCACTCAACTCCATTGGCATTGAACTTTTGTTCAAAACCAACACCTTGATTCTTCCGGTGCCTTCCTTGCTTGCGTACAATTTCCTCGAATTGCTTACTTCCGGCAAGGCTCTTGTAAACACCTTTCTCTATAATTCCCTTCAATAAGCTATTTTCTTGCTCAAGTGTAACTTGGCTAAGAGAATCATTAGTGGAATCAAGAGAACTACTAGAAGCAACAATATTGGATTTAGCATGATTATTGTTACTACTAGAGGAAGAATCTTTCTTGTTCTTGTTACTAGACTTGACTAGAGGCATGTAAGTGGATAAGAGTAAATGCTTGGCAATGTAAGAAGAACTTTTCTTATGAAGATCATCATCGATTGCTTTTAAGAGCTCATGCTCTTGCTCAAGGTTGAGCTTTTCAAAGCGTAATTTCTCATGAGTCCTTAAAAGTTCTCGATGATCTCCTAAGATAGTTTCATGAGCTAACTTAAGAGTGTTTAGTTCTTTAGTTAGAGACTCAATATTCTCCTTATCATTGTCATTCATTTTATCTTGATTAGCATGATTAATTGACGTTTCATCACAGTATTCATCACTAGAGTTGTCAACAAGTAAATCATCATCACCTAACAAGTCATCTTCATCACTATTGAAATCAACATACTCGGGGTGTGATACCTTTGGGCCTTTAGCCATGAAGCATGTTCCAACTCCATCATTTGGTGAGTCAAATATGTCATAGGAGTTGGTGGTCACAAGTGCTAGACCGGCAACACCTTCATCTTGAGTATATTCGGAGTCGGAGTGATAGCTTCTCTCGGAGTGGTTGTCGGAGTCGGAGCCGGATACCCATTCACCAACATGAGCTTGATGTCTTCGTTTTGTGTAGCTCCTTGATGACTTGTCCTTTCTTTCCGAATCCTTGCTTCTCCATGAGGGTCTTCGTTCATAACGATCATCTCTACTCCTTCTTTCTCTAGATGGTGATTCTTCTCTTCTACTTCTTCTCTTGGGAGAATCTTCTCTTCTCTTGTAGGGGGCCGTACACTCATTGGAATAGTGTACGGGCCTTCCACAATTGTAGCAATTTCGCTCTCGACTAGAAGATCTTTTGTCATTGTAGGACCTTGACTTGGAGCTTCTCTCTTTGCTTCTACTCTTGTAGAACTTGTTGAAGTTCTTCACCATTAAGCTCAATTCTTCATTGAAGGTTTGTTTCTCACTCGATGATGTGGGGGCTTCACATGAGGCTTTGTAAGCACCACTTGATTTGTTGTGAAGTTCCTCTTTATCCTTGAGTGACACCTCATGAGCAACAATTCTTCCGATGACTTCCGTTGGCTTGAGATCTTTGTAATTTGGCATCATTTGGATCAATATGCACACGGTATCATATTTTCCATCCAAGGCTCTTAGGATCTTCTTGATGATGAATCTATCGGTCATCTCTTCACTCCCTAAGCCGGCAATCTCATTTGTGATAAGAGCAAGCCTAGATTACATTTCAGCAACACCTTCACCATCCTTCATTTTGAACTTGTCAAGTTGACTTTGAAGCACATCCAATTTGGATTCCTTCACGGAGTCGGTACCTTCATGCATATCAATCAAAGTATCCGAAATTTCCTTTGCATTCTCAAGACGGCTGATTTTGTTGAATTCTTCGCGGCACAATCCGTTGAAGAGGATATCACAAGCTTGAGCGTTGTATTGTAGCATTTTCAACTCTTCCGCGGTGGCTTCACGGTTCGGTTCTTTCCCGTCAAAGAATTCACCATGCAAGCCAATACAAACAATAGCCCAAACGGCGGGGTTATGTCCAAGAATATGCATTTTCATCTTATGCTTCCAACTAGCAAAATTAGTGCCATCAAAGTAAGGACCTCTATGGTGATAATTTCCCTCGCTAGACGCCATACTCTCCTAGGTTGTGAAACCAAGGCTATGACTGCCAAAAGCTATGGAAATCAAAGCAAATGGAGACCAAAGCTCTCATACCACTTGTAGGATCGAAAGTATGTCTAGAGGGTGGGTGATTAGACTACTTGACCAAATAAAAATCTAGCATTTTCCCAATTTTAGTTCTTGGCAGATTTTAGCTATCTTAGCACAAGTCAATCAATCTCCACACAATTCAAGCAAGCATGCAAAAGAGTATATGAACAGCGGAAAGTAAAGCATGCAACTTGCAAGAGTGTAAAGGGAAGGGTTTGGAGGATTCAAACGCAATTGGAGACACAGATGTTTTTGTCGTGGTTCCGATAGGTGGTGCTATCGTACATCCACGTTGCTAGAGACTTCAACCCACGGAGGGTAACGGTTGCGCGAGTCCACGGAGGGCTCCACCCACGAAGGGTCCACGAATAAGCAACCTTGTCTATTCCATCACGGCCATCGCCCACGAAGGACTTGCCTCACTAGCGGTAGATCTTCATGAAGTAGGCGATATCCTTGCCCTTACAAACTCCTTGGTTCAACTCCACAATCTTGTCAGAGGCTCCCAAGTAACACATAGCCAATCTAGGAGACACCACTCTCCAAGAAGTAACAAATGGTGTGTTGATGATGAACTCCTTGCTCTTGTGCTTCAAATGATAGTCTCCCCAACACTCAACTCTCTCTCAGGATTTGGATTTGGTGGAAAGAAGATTTGAGTGGAAAGCAACTTGGGGAAGGCTAGAGATCAAGATTCATATGGTTGGAATGGAATATCTTGACCTCAACACAAGTGTAGGTGGTTCTCTCTCAGAAAATGTGTATTGGAAGTGTAGGTATGTTCTGATGGCTCTCTCCACGAATGAAGAGTGGGTGGAGGGGTATATATAGCCTCCACACAAAATCTAACCGTTACACACAATTTGCCAAACTCGGTGGGACCGAATGGTTAAACTCGGTCGGACCGATTCAGCAAACCTAGTGACCGTTAGGATTTTCGGTGGGACTGAGATGCAACTCGGTAGGACCTATATGGTTAGGGTTAGGGCATAACGTAATCTCGCTGTGACCAATTACACAAACTTGGTGGGACCGATTTTGGTAATAAGCTAACCAGAGAGTTGGTCAGGTAAACTCGGTGGGACCGATTCGCTCAACTCGGTGAGACCGAAATGTTACAAAAGGGAAACAAAGAGTTTACATTGCAATCTTGGTGGGACCGATCGCTCATCTCGGTAAGACCGAAATGTTACGAAGGGAAACCGAGAGATTACAATCCCATCTCGGTGAGACCGAGATCCCTATTGGTGAGACCTATTTGCCTAGGGTTTGTGGCAGTGGCTATGACATTTGAAACTCGGTGGTGCAGGATAGAAAGAATCGGTGGGGCCGAGTTTGACTTTTGGTTTAGGTCATATGTGGATGTGGGAAGGTAGTTGAGGATTTTGGAGCATATCACTAAACATTTTCAGCAAGCAAGCCATTAAGAAACACCTCATCCCTCCTTGATAGTATTGGCTTTTCCTATAGACTCAATGTGATCTTGGATCACTAAAATATAAAATATAGAGTCTTGAGCTTCAAGCTTGAGCCAAACTTTTTGTCCTTAGAATTTTGAGGGATCCACTTTCCTCATCCATGCCATGCCATTCATTGAGCTTTTCCTGAAATATTAATCTTGGAATAATGTTAGCTCAATGAGCTATATGTTGTTAGGAATTACCAAAACCACCCAGGGATAGTAGTTGCACTTTCACTTCTCCACCGTCCCCTTCCGCACCTAGATTGCTCAAATCCCTAATTCGCCGCCAACCCTCGAATCACCCCTCATCTCGTCTCTTTCCCCACCGTTCCCCACCTCTGTGTCGGACGATGACGACGAAGATGACGGTCGCGCTTCACCACCGCACTGGAGCTACCTCATCTACGCCCTCGTTCACTGCACCGGGTGGTCCACCGACAACGTCGGCTGCCGCAACCGAGGTGCCTCACAGACACCGAGTTCCACCGCATCAGGTGCGCTTCACCGACGCCGTCTCCCATCTCACCGGAGCTACTTCACCGAGCACATCGTTGCACCTCCGCCCCCCGAGGCTGTTGGGGCTTCACCAACGGTCTTGTCCACTGCATCGTAGCGCTCTGCTGCCACTCAAGATCTGCATCCGTGCGCAGCCAGCCAATGCCAGCGCATCACCCTCAACGGCTCTGAAGTGACCCACACTCTAGCTAGGCGAGCATGCCCAAACGCCGGCCCGAACTAGGTATCCACATATCACTCCCTTGTGCACTATTCCGACGATGTTTGGATATCCTTTCACTGCTCTCTTAGCTTACACGCCTATGCAACTCTGACCTTAACTCTTATTTCTTCTGGAGATATCATCTGAAACAAGCAAATCCATATTTTAGAGAAGCATGACGGTGCTACAGGATCTGGTACACATCCTGCACACCCGTACAACCTTTTAAGTATCTGTCCTTCGGTACAACATCAAGGTCGATTCCTCTTATTTGATCAACCATTCGCCGTGTCAAAAATGCAGAGGGGGGTGCAACGAGCACAAGGCCTGCACATCCAAGCAAGTGGTAACATGGACTTGTACATGGAACATCCCAAGCGCAAGTAGAGCTACAGTGAGCCTGTACAACAAGCTAGCATAAGTCCCTGCATTTCATTTAATTCATACTAGCATTCGTGTATGATTTGTGTGCAGTGGATGATCCACGAATTCAAGTTACCAGGGGCGAACATTTAACTTAAAAAATACGAAGACACTTGCACTCCAGAAATCAACATAACTTGAGAAATGTGAAGCTACATGCACTTTGAAAACCAGCTAATGATCCAAAGTAGTTCAGATTATAAACACTAAATGATGCAAGCACCAAAAAACACAAAATGCAACATGGTGTACAAGGACTACAAACATGGTCTGTACCTGCTTGAATTATTCGTTCTCTGGCTGAAAATATCGAAGTGTAATTGCAAGTATAACCAGTGCGCAAACTGCATATCAATATATCTATCCTTCACAAGTATGCCAATAGTTTCAAACAACGGATTAGAAAAGTATTTATGCCATGTTGTCATGATACGGGGACTTTCTGGTAGATGGCCTCGATGTTTCCTCAAGCTATGAAAATGCACTATAATTTGCTTGTCATCAATGCCTGCAAATCTCTGTCTCTCTCAACATAGTAGATCATCATTAGACACTAAATCCTTTAATGAGCTTGCAAAATGCTTGCATTAGGTCCCTCATTAGACACTATATGTTCATCACCAAGAGCATGTAAAATGTTTGCATCAAATCCTTCATTAGCAGTCTGTTCATTAGACACTTCAGGCTCAAGAACAACATGAGCTTGTATGTTTGCACCAGAAACTTGATTAGATACATCAGATTCAGTCAGTTCAGTATTGATTGGGGGAGTTATAAAATAAGTAGAAATTGGTTTCATTTTCTCATAGATTCCCTACATACAAGCAATTTTACAACACCGTCAGGTTTAACTATCGGCCAGAAATTGAAGAGTTGAATTAGATATAATCAGGGATGTGATGTACCTGCTCGTTGCACATGCTACTCTTGCAAGCTGTGACTGTCTATTTGCGCAAGCTCGATGCCATGCCCGTGCTGCCGCCGCTGCCTCCCACGCTGGCTACACCCAGGGTTGGATATTCATCTTCTTGTCCTTCCGTTCGCTTGAAGCCCGGCGACCGCCCTCCAACGAGGGCGCGAGGAAGTGTTGTGTCGGTCTGTCCAGCGGCGGCTAGGTTAGGAGCGAACCAGACTAGAGGCTGGAGCGAATGAATTGGGATTTTTTCCCGGTGTCGATCGATATGCGAGGCGCTCGTTTGGGCCACGATCCTGCTATAGGGCCTGCCTTGCACTTATGTTATTGGCCCATCCAAATTGAAACATTTTTCTTCATTTTTTTACATTGCATGCTCATGCATTGGGACAAACAAAACTAGCATGGGCCAACCTGGACGACTCAAACTAGGTGCACACTTTCCAGCCACCTGAGGCGGCCGCCCATACCAGCCCCTATGGTGGCGTTGCCTCTTTTTGCGTGTATGATTGGATAGTGAAAAATATTCCAGTGGCGCTTTTGATTTACCCATAGAATGGTTGAATTGCTTGTTTCTATGAATTGAGTTCGCCAATAATGTGAAGGATGCCAGTCTTTTCATCCTATTGTAGATTGCTTAGATCTCGATATGCCAAAAGTAATTGCATGAAATATACAGTAAAAGCTAGTGTGATGTGTTTGGCTACAACTAGTCTGACTACACGTCCTCACATAACATATCAAGGACGCACCATCTTACCAGATTAACCATTCGACTTACCCATGCAGTGTGGGAAGAAAGAAGTATTGGGACTGCGTATCCAAGCAATTGATGCCATGGACTCCTTTGTACAACCTTGTAAGCGAAAAAGAAGTTGCAGTGTGCTTGTACAAAGAACTAGCGTAATTTCAGTTACCTGCTTCTCAGAATTTTAGTTAGCCACTTATTGCAAAATTGTTCAATTACGTTGCTTGGCTTAATTTAGTTTGCTACTGCTTACATAATGTCACCGCCTATTAATCATATTGTAGACTGCGCCTATCTATGTGTTTGATACTTACTTTTAGAATTACCTGTTTGCCTTAACTTAAATATCTACTTGTTTGTTTAACTGCTTTGCTGCTGCAACAGCGGGTTACAATGATGTTAATAACTACTTTTCAGCATCCAATTGAAACTCTTTAATTCCTTGTTTGTTTAACTGGTTTGCTGTTATAACTCCCAGTTGAGATGTTTTGCTAACTTCAACTTTTCTGAATCCAATCGGAACTTTAATGGCAAAACAGGTTAGCCCAAGATCAAAGAGCGAGGTCCCCATGGACGTTGCATCATCCCACAGCAGTGGCACCGGCCCAATCGTGCATTATGAATTGCCAGTTGTTGATGCTCTAGAGGCTAAACTAGTGGTAGAAAGAGATTCTGCTTCACCAACCTCAACAAAGCATGCCCGCAAGATCCGTTCCCGCTCCCCCGCATCGACCAGATCGTCGATTCCACCGCGGAATGCGACCTGCTATGCTTCTTGGATGCCTTCTCTGGGTATCACCAGATCAAGATGGCGGTAGAAGATATCGAAAAGACAGCCTTCCTAACCCCGTGTGGGGTGTACTGCTACACATGCATGCCATTCGGGCTGTGTAACGCAGGGGCGACCTTTCAGCGGCTGATGCACATCACCTTGGGCCCGCAGCTCGGGAAGAATGTTGAAGCTTACGTCGATGACATTGTGGTAAAGTCTCGGGAGGCCAGGACCCTGATACAAGACCTGGAGGAAACCTTCACGAGCCTCAACGCAGTGAACCTACGGCTCAACCCAGAGAAGTGTGTGTTCGGAGTCCCCTCGAGCAAGCTCTTGGGTTTCCTCGTGTCCCACCGAGGCATCGAGGCTAACCCAGAAAAGGTCAAGGCGGTGGAAGACATGAGCCCGCCAAAGACCCTCAGAGAAATGCAAAAGCTCACTGGGCGCATGACCGTGCTAGGGCGCTTCATCTCCAAGTTGGGGGAACAAGCGCTGCCCTTCTTCCAGCTAATGAAGAAAAAGGGCCCTTTGAGTGGACTGAAGAGGCCGACAAGGCGTTCCCGGATCTCAAGAGATACCTGACCAGCCCACCGGTCATGGTGGCTCCGCGCCCTCAAGAGCCCCTGGTGCTTTACCTCGTCGTCACTCCCTACTCCGCCAGCGCAGCCCTGGTGGCGGTTAGAGAGGAGCGTCGAATCAAAACCGCAGCAACAGCCCGGGACAAGGCAAAACAAGAACAAGGAAGGCCCACAGAAACCGCCACCGCGGCTGAGGAGGATCAGCCGCCGCAGAGGAGTGCACCGGAGGCGGAAGAGGCCCCTCTCCCAGATGGCCGGCCTCAGGAGGCCTCATCGCCTCAAGAGGCGCCATGGTCTCCGAAGGGAGCCGCCAGCACTGACGCACCCAACCTCGTTGAGCACCCAGTGTACTTTGTCAGCACGGTGTTGCGGGATGCGAGGGCACGGTACCCCATGCCTCAGAAACTCCTCCTCGTGCTACTGGTGGCCTCGCGCAAGCTGCGGCACTATTTCCAGGGTCACCCCATCAAGGTCGTCTCGTCATACCCCCTGGAAAGAGTGCTCAGGAGCCCTAACTCAGCTGGAAGGGTCGCTGAGTGGAACATAGAACTGCAAGCGTTTCAGCTCGAATTCAGCATGACCAGAGTCATCAAGGGAGCTGCATTGGCGGATTTGGTGGCAGAATGGACGGAGGCACTAGGCCTCAAGGCCGACGAGGATCAGTCCCTCTCCCCGGGAAGCGAGGCGCCAGAAGGCTGGGTCATGTATTTCGATGGGGTGTTCTCCAGGCATGGCGCTAGGGCTGGGGCGGTGCTTATATCGCCCACTCAGGACAAGCTCTACTACGCTGTGTAGCTCTATTTCCAGCAAGGTGAAAAGGTCTCCAACAACATAGCGGAGTATGAGGGTTTAATAGCGGGCTTGAAGGCCGCAGCTGCCCTGGGGGTGAAACGCCTCACCATCAAGGGCGATTCACAGCTCCTTGTCAATTTCTCCAACAAGGTGTACGAGTCGAAAGATGAGCACATGGAAGCCTACCTTGCGGAGGTCCGCAGGATGGAGAAGCAGTTCTGGGGGTTGGAGTTGCAGCATGTGCCCCGTGGCACCAATCAGGAGGCCAACGACATCGCCAAACGGGTGTCCAGGCGGTTACCTCAGGAGCCTGGCATTTTCGAGGAGCGGCTCTTCAAGCCCTCAGCCCTGCCGTCATTGTCAAACACGGCTCAGCCTCCGGAGGAGCTCCCCCAGCCACCTGCCTCAGGAGCTCCGGCCTGTGGCCCGGCCTCAGGAGCACGCCTGCTTCTGACAATGGAACCTCAGGAGGGATGCTAGATCACGGAGCTCCGGAGTTACTTAACACAAGGGACCCTGCCGGAGAAGGAGGAGGAAGCGGAGCGAGTGGCACGCCAGGCCACGGCATACTGCATCAAGGATGGAGAGCTCTACCGGAAGCGACCAAACGATGTATCCCTGTGCTGCATCTCTAGGGAGCAAGGGAAGGAACTGCTGGAAGATATACACTGCGGAGACTATGGACATCATTCAGCACCACGGACCCTCGTCGGCAAGGCGTTCCGCAGTGGGTTTTATTGGCCCACCGCACTCAATGACGCCGTCGAACTAGTGAAAGCTTGTGAGGCCTGCCAGTTCCATGCCAAGCAGATCCATCAGCCATCAGGAGGCCTGCAGACTATACCCCTTTCGTGGCCATTCGCAGTCTAGGGGCTGGACATCTTGGGTCCGTTTCCTCGGGCGCCAGGGGGCTACCGCTACCTCTACGTCGCCATGGACAAGTTCACCAAGTGGGCTGAAGTAGAGGTTGTCCGCACCATTCCCGCGGGTTCCGCGGTCAAGTTCATCAAGGGCATCGTGAGCCGGTTCGGGGTGCCGAACCGCATCATCACGGACAACGGTTCGCAGTTCACCAGTAACCTCTTCAAAACATATTGTGCTAACCTTGAAACGCAGATATGCTACGCTTCGGTGGCGCACCCCCGAAGCAACAGCCAGGCCGAGCGAGCCAACACAGAGGTCCTGAGGGGCCTCAAGACCAGGACGTTCAAGAAGAAGCTGGAGGCCTGCGGCAGAGGTTGGTACGACGAGCTTCAGTCCGTGTTGTGGTTCATCCGCACAACCGCGACCAAGCCGACTGGAGAGACCCCGTTCTTCCTGGTCTACGGAGCCGAAGCGGTCCTCCCTCACGAGGTCAGACGTCGCTCCGCGCGGGTCCTGGAGTTCGACGAGGCACAGCAGGACGCCATGCGGGGGATGGACCTCGTGCTGGGGGAGGAATGTCGCCGAGAAGCCGCGCTGCGAGCGGCGAGGTACCAACAAGCACTGTGGCGATATCACTGCCGCAACATCCGCCCCAGAACTCTCGAGGTAGGAGACCTCGTGCTCAGGCGGGTTCTCTCTAGGGAGGGGCTGCACAAGCTCTCTCCCATGTGGGAGGGCCCGTTCAAAGTTGTTCATGTTTCCAGGCCCGGCTCCACGCGCTTGGAGACTCAGGAGGGGGTGCCGGTTCAGAACGCATGGAACATCCAACACCTCTGGAGGTTCTACCCCTAAAAAGGCCCAGAGCCTGTGAAGAAGGCGAATGCCTGTGGAGCTGTCGCGTTTTGGAAAAGGCCCAGAGCCTGTGAAGAAGGCGAATGCCTGTGAAGCTGTCGCGTTTTGGAAAAGGCCCAGAGCCTGTGAAGAAGGCGAATTCCTGTGAAGCTGTCGCGTTTTGGAAAAGGCCCAGAGCCTATGAAGAAGGTGAATGCCTGTGAAGCTATCGCATTTTGGAAAAGGCCCAGAGCCTATGAAGAAGGCGAATGCCTGTGAAGCTGTCGCGTTTTGGAAAAGGGCCCAGAGCCTGTGAAGAAGGCGAATGCCTGTGAAGCTGTCGCGTTTGGGAAAAGGCCCAGAGCCTGTGAAGAAGGCGAATGCCTGTGAAGTTGTCGTGTTCTGGAAAAGGCCCGGAGCCTGTGAAGAAGGCCAACGCCTATGAAGCTCGCCGCCCGTGACACTCTCACGTAATAATGAGTTGGGGCTGTACACGCCCCGGAGTCTCAGGAGCGCCGGCCTCAGGCCCTGGGGCTCCCTCCCACGCCCAGTGGCAGCACTTAGCTCCACGCTGGTGAGAAGACGTCGAAGACTAGATTAGGTGCCGGACGCGGCTTTTCATTTGCTTTCCGCAGTTGGCTTGTTCCTTCTCATTCGAAGTTTTATTGAAGTTGTTGCCGTCTTTGGCTTTTGGTTCTTCGACTTTTCACTCTCTTGCCTCGGTTTCTCTTATGCAAGGCCTCGCGAGGGGGGCAGCCGAGCGCCCTCGCGAGTGTTCCTGTCCTAGTTGTTCAAAGGGTTCGCGACCTGGGCCCATTACAGGAGCACCCCTCCAGTCCGTGCCCCACGGGCACCGCGACACGAACACAAGGCCTGGGTCGGTCACCCCCCCCACGGCTGGGGCCGGGAACTATCCACGTGCGGGCACGTAGCCGGAAGGCACGATAATGGAAGCAAAAAAATGATTAACAGCAATAACCCAAACACGCCCCCGCGAGGCTCCACACTACTGTCTTTTTACGCAGGAAAAAGGAAAAGAAAGAACAAATCAGGCGCAGCTCGCCTCGCACCGGCCTGCAGGGAAGACTCGAGCTGCCTCCGGGGCTCAGGCAGACTCCCTCTCGCGCTTCACCGGGGCGCGACGGCGAGCGGACACGCTGCCACCTCCCAAGCAGATACGACGGCGTGGAGGCTGACCGCGGCCACCGCTAGAAGAGTTGCCGCGTGAAGAAGAACCGGAGAAGCTTGGGGAACCCTGAGCGCCGCCAGTCACGCGAGCGCTGTCCTCTCCATCATCGCCGGAGCTGGGTTCCCGGCCGCGGTCGTCGTCCTCGGGGCAGCACCCTGCGCGGCGACCATCTTCCCCAAACACCGTCACGTAGAGGGTGTCATCACCATCAAACTTGAAGTGCAGGGTGCACCGATGGCTCAGGCCACGCGCGCGGGCAAACGTCTGCCAACCGTGGGCCAGGGCCAGGCTCCCAGCTGCGGAGACCTCCAGTGAAGCCCATGAGGCCCGGCTGCAGTAGCCGTCGGCCTGAAGCCAGAGGCCGCCCGGGGCGCCGGCCGGGAGCTCGCCGAGGAGGAAGCGAGGAAGTGGAAGCCGGGTGCTAGTCGGCTCCACCGACCACACGACAAACTCCGGCAGCACCTCTGCAACGCGAAAGCGCGGCCTAGGGGGACGCGTGACCGGAGCGCGCCCCCCGGCCGCAGCAATCTGCTCGTCGCCGTGCTGGAAATCGTCTCCACGACCGCGGGGAGCTGCCATGGTGGCCACAGGATGTTTGCGAGGGCGCCCTCGGCCGCGCTTGGGTGGGGGAGAGGCAGGCTCAACCTGGCGAGCCTTCCCCTTCTCTGCGGCCGAGAACCACCTCGACGGGGCCATGAATAAGATGGAGAAGCAAGGGGGATGAACTAGAAGGGCGCACGCCGATCCGTACTTATAGCTAGCGAGGGCCAACCGATGGCCCCCACGATCGCAGGTAATTATGACTCGCTTTGCATGCAAGGACTTGTCCAATCCGTGCAGTTGCCGAGGCGCCATGGGGAAGTGGAGACGCCCACGTCCAATCAACCGCCACGTGGCGCCCAAGACCGTAGGCTGTTAGGGCCCGCGGTGCTTCGCTCTTGCCCTTTCGCCTCCCTGCACGGCCAAGCCCGGGCGTGCCTTGGGCCTGGGGGCTACTGTCGGCATTCTAGGAACGGGGGTCCCCAGACTTGCCTGCCTGCGGCCTGTGGCATGGCTCAAAGGGGGGGCCCAGCATGGCCCATCTTCACCAACACAGACCCAAGACTCTCGCGAGGGGCCAAGCCTCGTGGGGCGGATGACGCGAAGCTTCCTCAGGCACGGCCTCATCAGGCTGGCTCGCGAGGAGGCGGAGAGATCAAGGGGGGTACCTCACGAGGTGCCCGTGACGCAAGCCATGACGACCAAGGGCGCCAGGCGGGTGCCAGCCCACGCAGTGTCCTCCTCTCCCCTTTGGTGCAAGGGGGGCAAGCGCAGCCGCAGAGTACCGAGGCATCAGGCAAAGGTTGCCATTTCGGTGCAACAAGACCAAGGCCAGGAGGACTACAAGACGGAGGTCGTCGTGGAGCCCAAGACGGCGTCACCACCAGAGCTTTGTGCAGGCGAAGACTACTTTTGTCAGGATAACTGGTACTAGCTATCCCCCTTCAAATTAGCACGCCATTGTTGGCTCCCTTCCCGCTCGATATTTGGGAAGAGGACCAGGGACTCTATAAATAGGACCAGCCACCCATGGGATCAAGGGGGGAAGGAGATCGGGATAAACAATCGAGAAGAGAGAGAGAAGGGTGGCTGGACTCCTCCTAGCAGTTCATCGCCCCAAACAAGAACAGACCCTCGCGAGGCCATTCTTCCTTGTATTGTTCATCATCATCAGCCCAAGAGGCAATCCACCACACCACACATTGGAGTAGGGTATTACACCACAACGGTGGCCCGAACCAGTATAAACCCTGTGTCTCTCGTGTTGTTCTTTCCATAGCTTAGATCTTCGCGAGGCGGTGGGGTGCAGGTAGGTAGGAGGCGAAATCTCTGCGCGCACCCCAGTGTTCGAACCTCAAGGGTCTGCCGGAACCCGAAATCCGACAGCACGCATCGGAAAGGGCCAAGATGCTGGCTAAAAAAAGGATGCTGTTGTAGCCAAAAAAAAGTACAGCGGCCTGGCTTATGTATGTTAGTTGATATTATTGATCCATATACTCTATAAGTGTTTATATGTCTGTTAGTTCCGTACATTCTTGGTTGATTGACTCGGTATTTGAATCTTGATACATCACTTGTGTATGTATCTAAATGGGAGTACACATTATGCTGCGTGTGACATTTGAGTTGGACATGAAGTGTTCCAAATATTCGAATTCACCTTAAACTGGATTCTAGTTTCTGAATTTGAGTATCGGCATTTGTAAACCAAATTCATATATGACAGTGGAATACATCTTTGTCATCCTTTTGAAGATATATAAAAACACATAGAATGATTTATAAAGATTCATATAGGAATACAAAATGGATTCGAATTTAGTTGCCAGGGTAAACGTGGATGCTTATTGTCCTAAAATTCGAAAGAAACAGCAAAATGTCCACTCCCACATCGGCTGCCCAAAGCCAAGTGTTTGGGAGATGAAAATTACTGTCTACCCATTACACGGACAATCCATCGGCCCGATTTCCACTGCTCTAAATAGGGGTAGGTTAGTAACTTCAATTAGACGTGACACGACCGCCTCTGAGCCCATTCCGACACGGTGGGCGTAAAACATGGGCGACAAAACTCATTTGATTCAAGCTCGTCCGAAAGACCTCTGTTTCTCCCTCCATTCCCCATTCATATACGGTGGGCGGCAAAACACCCTATCCTCGTCCGAAATAGATGTAGGCTAATATGTTAAATAGGGGCAGATGTGTAACTTCCATCAGACATGACACAACCGCCCTACCTGTCAGCCCCGTTCATACACCATGGGCACTAACCGTGGGCGGCAAAACACCCTCTCCTCGCCCGAAATAGTTACCGGCAAATATTTGGGAGATGCAAGATTATCGTCCTATCCCCAACCGACGAGACATCCAAATTTGAAACGGGGGATAAGTTCGTAACTTTCCCATATTTCAGACAGGCGCGTCCCAAAAACATGGTTCC
>NC_053024.1:517964320-517994792 GCF_003073215.2 Triticum urartu
CACACCCAATACAATGGTAAATTGTATAGGTGCACTAGTTCGGCGAAGAGAGGGTGATACAAGTGGTATATGGATAGTAGATAAAGGTATTTGTAATCTGAAAAAATATAAAAACAGCAAGGTAACTAATGATAAAAGTGAGCGTAAACGGTATTGCAATGATAGGAAATAAGGCCTAGGGTTCATACTTTCGCTAGTGCAAGTTCCCTCAACAATAATAGCATAATTGGATCACATAACTATCCCTCAACATGCAACAAAAAGTCACTCCAAAGTCACTAATAGCGGAGAACGAACGAAGAGATTATGGTAGGGTACGAAACCACCTCAAAGTTATTCTTTCCAATCAATCCGTTGGGCTATTCCTATAAGTGTCACAAACAGCCCTAGAGTTCGTACTAGAATAATACCTTAAGACACAAATAAACCAAAACCCTAATGTCACCTAGATACTCCAATGTCACCTCAAGTATTCGTGGGTATGATTATACGATATGCATCACACAATCTCAGATTCATCTATTCAACCAACACATAGAATCTCAAAGAGTGCCCCAAAGTTTCTACCGGAGAATCACGACGAAAACGTGTGCCAACCCCTATGCATAGGTTCATGGGCAGAACCCGCAAGTTGATCACCAAAACATACATCAAGTGAATCACGTGATATCCCATTGTCACCACAAATACGCACGGCAAGACATACATCAAGTGTTCTCAAATCTTTAAAGACTCAATCCGATAAGATAACTTCAAAGGGGAAACTCAATCCATTACAAGAGAGTAGAGGGGGAGAAAACATCATAGGATCCAAATATAATAGCAAAGCTCGTGATACATAAAGATCGTATCACCTCAAGAACACAAGAGAGAGAGAGAGATCAAACACATAGCTAGTGGTACATACCCTCAGCCCCGAGGCAGAACTACTCCCTCCTCGTCATGGAGAGCACCGGGATGATGAAGATGGCCACCGAAGAGGGATGACCCCTCCGGCAGGGTGCCGGAACGGGACTAGATTGGCTTTCGGTGGCTACGGAGGCTTCTGGCGGCGGAACTCCCGATCTACTGTGCTCTCGGATGTCTTTAGGGTATATGGAGATATATAGGTGGAAGAAGTACGTCAGGGGAGCCAAGAGGGGCCCACGAGGGTGGAGGGCGCGCCCGGGGGGGTGGGCGCGCCCCCTACCTCGTGGCCTCCTCGAAGCTTCCCTTACGTGCACTTCAAGTCTTTTGGGCTTCTTTCCTTTCAAAAATGAGTTCCGTGAAGTTTCAGGTCAATTGGACTCCGTATGATTTTTCCTTTTCTTCAAAACCCTAAAATCGGCAAAAAAACAGAAACTGGCATTGGGATCTGGGTCAATAGGTTAGTCCCAAAAATAATATAAAAGTGTATAATAAATCCCATAAACATCCAAAACAGTAGATAATATAGCATGGAGCAATCAAAAATTATATATACGTTGGAGGCATATCAATGCCCTATCTTATTCACCCATCAAGGTATTTTCTCTAACTTTTCAAGGTTACATTGCTCATACATATCCTTGCAACTGATGCTTTGCATTGCTTCTACTTTGTTGAACTGCCATTAGCTTAGTTTACACATCGTGTATGTGAATACGCCCTGCCTATCCATTTTTTGTACATATTCCATCTGTCATCATACCATATTTATCCATTCAGATGTTGTTCTTGTGTATCAGACGTTCAAAAGGAAGAGGGCGATTGTTGATCGTGGAGGAGCACAAGCAAAGTATTTGGAAAAGGTAGTGGCACCTGATAAATCAAATAGCCCATTAGGTGTAGTTGCAATATCACCTGACCCACAAAATACCCCAACTCTAGCAGACTCTAGCCCTACTACACTGGTCATTTCTGATGCCCCAACTCAGCAGACCCCAACTGCAGCAAACAGTATGATTATGCCAGTTGACATAGCACCAGCTGTACGACGCAAAACCCCCATTCCAGCAAAGAGTACACCAAATCCAGTTGCCAAATCCGTTTTCGAACCAGAGAGAGCCCCAATTGCAGCAAGTAGGACCCCTGTTCCATTTCTTCCCAGTTTAGAAGACGAAGCTTATGTTGTTGTCAGGAACTTTGTGCGCATCTTTCCTTCATGGAAAGATTATACCATAGACACAGAACAATTTCCAGTCTTCCTCCGCAACTTACGTGTAAGTAATGTACTAATGTTATTCATGGTCATTACTACATATGTTTCTACTGACAGAAGATACAAGATTTCATTCTTTTAAATAGGCGAGGAGCAAACTGGATTGTGATGACGAGCAAGGGTTGGTTGCGCTTTTCAAGCACTCGTTGATGAATTATCGTTCCTACCTGAGGCAAGCACACTTCGATGGCAAGCCTCTGAACGAAATTTCTGTAAAGTCTCCGGTGCTACATTTATCCAACGGTGATTGGAATAATCTTGTTACACATTGGTCTCGGCTGCAGCGTAAGGTACTGTCTATGATATCACATCACAATTTGAACTACATTTCTGCATTTGCCTTAATGTCTCACTTGTACGAAAACTGTTAGCAGAAGAACATTCGTTCTCAAGGGATCATAGAATCTCGCAACTACACTGCACATTGCATTGCTCTTGTGAGTACCTCTTGCCCTGTATGACCATACTTACTTTCATAGATGTTTGATTATGTAGCATCACTGCACATGTTAGCCTTGTAATCGTCCATTTGGTGGACATTACAAGATCCGTATGGACTCTTACATAAATTTAGAATCAACCCAATGCTTTTGAAGAGGTTTAGCTCTGCAGTCCTCTTGTAAGGACTGAACGTGGTCTATCACTGTACTTACATTAATAGCTACTCCCTCCGTCCCATAATATAAGAACGTTTTGTACAGTACACCAGTGTTCAAAACACTCTTGTATTATGGGAAGAGGGATTGGTTCATTTTGTAGCATTCTGCATCTTATCTCCCTCGCCCACCATTTACTAAAAAAGATCACATCTATATTTAATCATACCAACAAGTAGAATACACAGACAATGCCAGTGCAGAAGTGTAGCCCATTGCTCTTGTCAGTACATTTTGCCTATGACGCTTGTACTTTCAGGGGTTGGTAGTTGATTATGTAGCATCAATCTGCATATTATCTTCATTATCCTCTATCCCTTCCAGTATTATCATATCTATAATTACTCTCTACAAAATGTAGAGTACGGGCAATGCTTATGAAGAAGATTTTGTGCTGAAATTCTTGAGTTATCCTTCCCTTGACATGGAGAAGGGCATTATAAAGCCAGTGTTAACTGTTAATGTAAGTCAGTCCTTCTAAAGCCTTTATCCTCAACTGCTGTTTAATTTTCTCATACTCCCTATCGTTTACTGCTGTTTAGTTTGTTGTTTCTACCAAAATGCATGTTCGTAAGAACTGTAAGTTCTAAGTTTTACTTGTAAAACCAAATTCCTTATTCATACCATGCACATTACTTAATACTCCCTATATTTATGCTTGTTTTTGTGGATCTATAATCCAGTGTGTGGTGAAGCAGCCCACGTTTGCACCTTGTCATCTCCTGTTTTATCTTACTGATGTGGTTGATGATATGAACAACATGCCATGCACATTATCCAAAATAGATACAATGATTTTCTTTGCCCTTCATCTATGCTTGTTATGTTGACATGGTAATCCAGTAGTGTGGTGAAGCTCCCCGCATTATGAACAATGCCAAATTATGCTATTGATATTTTGAACTTACTCTTTATTTTCTAATTTGAAATTGGATATAATTGACAGAACAGTTATCATCTTTGTTTATACACGTGCAAAACCTGTCATTTGTTTCAGGGTGATATGCTTGATGGCATGCACAAGTCTGCTGAAGGCTGTGAGACAAACCCAACATATATTGCAGCAAAGAAGGCAAAACATCTTGAAGATAGCGAGACAACCCCAAAGTCTTGTCTTGATGCAGTGTTCAAGTTACTTGAGACTAACAGTCAGACAAGCTCACAGAATTCGTTGTCTGAATCAGTTCGACTTCTTCAGTCCCAAGTTCTAGCAGAAAGGCATTCTGCAACTCAACTTTGACTTGAAGTCCTATCTCTAAGAAAGATTGCGGAGAACACTAATGAGAACCTCATCACTAAACAGCTACACCTGGAAGCTGTGACTGACATGCTAGGCCGGTCTCACAGCCTTGCTCAGCATCTTGCGCAGCAGTTACCCCGCAAGGCTAACCTTTCTTGAACTATCTTGAAAGTGGTCTCGGTTCAGTATTATTTTTTTACGCTGCAATGGTGCCCAGTTTTTGTAATCTGCTTCTTCGTTGCGCTTTATGATCACTGGTGGCGAACTTCGATGCCCAGTGGATGTAATATACCTTAAATCCTTTATTGTATAGTGTAGGTTTATTCTTCGTTACTATGCCGTAGTTTCTGTATTGTATAGAGTAGGTTTGTTCTTAATTCCTACTAGTTACTGCCATCATTCGCTATCTGAAAAAAAAATCAGATGTAGTCGACCGGACCGAAACATTCGACTCTAACAGGCCAAGTTTTTAGCGGGCCACAATTGGGCCGGCCTGCGTCTTCCTTGGGCCCAAATGATTGGGGCCTTCACACATTGCGCCAGGCCCAAACTTACACCGGCCTATATTTTAGTTGGGCCTTTTGTCGACCCAGCGCTTAGTTTGGCCCAGGTAGCGTTGGGCCATTAACAGGCTGAATATTGTACTGGCCTGTTACGGCCGATATGAAACCACGAGCCTTTAGCAGGCCAAAATGCATGTTGGGCCTCCATTTTCACTAGTTGTCGATGGGCCTTCAGCAGGCCGAAATGTAGACCGGGCCGTTTTGGGCCCAGTTAGCTCACGGGTTGTTACCAGGCCAAAACATATCTCAGGCCTTAGTTGGCCCACTGATATCATGGGCCTTTAAGAGGCCGAAAGCTTAGCACAGACATCAACGGGCTGAATTACGCGACAGGCCTTTAACAGGCCCAAAGTCACGTTGGGCTTAACTGTTGCCACCTTTAGCACGGGCCGTTAGTGGGCCCGATGTCCCGTCGGACCATATATGGCCCATGGGCAGCACGGGCCATTCCCAGGACGAAAGTCACACCGGGCTGAAATGGGCCCATGTCTACATCAGGCCTCTAATAGGCCGAAAGTCACTGGGCTGTAGTTGGGCCCAAATATTCGATGAACAATTAACGGGCCAGATCTGGCTTCGGGCTGCAAATGGGCCCAAATATTGGGCGAACAATTAACGGGCCAGATTTGGCTTCGGGCCGTAAATGGGCCCAAATATTGGGCGAACAATTAACGGGCCAGATCTGGCTTCGGACCGTAAATGGGCCTTTATTAAGCAGGCTGTTATTGGACTGGCCCACTAGTACCTGATTAAGTTCTACGGGCCTTTTCCTGGGCCGGCCTTTTTAACCTATATGGGCCTCTGTTGGGCCCAGCCACGTGTCGACGTATCATAGGCATGTCTCCTCCAATGGACGGGCGACATCTGGCCCACTGATGAGCTGACAGGTGTTCCCTTCGGCCAATTAGAATTTTACACGTCGAAATTTCCCATTGGTCAGGGCTGTTAATGGGTTATCGGATCCAAAATCTGACCCGATAGCTTAACGGCGTTCCGTTACGGCGGATGCCACGTGTCGGTCACCTTGACGAAAGCACTTCTGTGACTGATAACCCACAAGTATAGCAGATCGCAACAGTTTTCAAGGGTAGAGTATTCAACCCAAATTTATTGATTCGACACAAGGGGAGCCAAAGAATATTCTCAAGTATTAGCAGCTGAGTTGTCAATTCAACCACACCTGGAAACTTAATATCTGCAGCAAAGTGTTTAGTAGCAAAGTAATATGATAGTGGTGATAACGGTAGCAAAAGATAACAGTAGTAAAAGTAATGTTTTTGATATTTTTTAGTGATGATAGCAATAGCAACGGAAAAGTAAATAAGCGAAGAACAATATATGGAAAGCTCGTAGGCAATGGATCAGTGATGGAGAATTATGCCGGATGCGGTTCATCATGTAACAGTCATAACCTAGGGTGACACAGAACTAGCTCTAGTTCATTGATATAATGTAGGCATGTATTCCGAATATAGTCATGCGTGCTTATGGAAAAGAACTTGCATGACATCTTTTGTCCTACCCTCCCGTGGCAGTGGGGTCCTTACGGAAACTAAGGGATATTAAGGCCTCCTTTTAATAGAGAACCAGAACAAAGCATTAACACACAGTGAATACATGAACTCCTCAAACTACGGTCATCACCGGTAAGTATCCCGATTATTGTCACTTCGGGGTTAACGGATCATAACACATAATAGGTGACTATAGACTTGCAAGATAGGGTCAAGAACACTCATATATTGATGAAAACATAATAGGTTCAGATCTGAAATCATGGCACTCGGGCCCTAGTGACAAGCATTAAGCATAGCAAAGTCAAGCAACATCAATCTCAGAACATAGTGGACACTAGGGATCAAACGCTAACAAAACTAACTCAATTACATGATAGATCCCATCCAACTCATCACCGTCCAGCAAGCCTACGATGGAATTACTCATGCACAACGGTGAGCATCATGAAATTGGTGATGGAGGATGGTTAATGATGACGATGGCGACGAATTCCCTCTCCGGAGCCCCGAACGGACTCCAGGTCAGCCCTCACGAGAGGTTTTAGGGCTTGGCGGCGGCTCCGTATCGTAGAACGCGATGATTTCTTCTCTTTGATTTTTCTTCTCCCCGAAACTCAATATATGGAGTTGGAGTTGGAGTCGGAGAGGCAACAGGGGGCCCACAAGGTAGGGGAGCGCGCCCCCACCCTCGTGGCAAGGTGGTGGCCCCCCTGGCCTTCATCTTTGGCAGGTATTTTTCTTATTTTCTGAAAAGTGTCTCCGTGAAATTTCAGGTCATTCCGAGAACGTTTGCTTCTACACATAAATAACACCATCCTAATTCTGCTGAAAACAGCGTCAGTCCGGGTTAGTTCCATCAAATCATGCAAGTTAGAGTCCAAAACAAGGGCAAAAGTGTTTGGAAAAGTAGATACGTTGGAGACGTATCAACTCCCCCAAGTTTAAACCTTTGCTTGTCCTCAAGCAATTCAGTTGACAAACTGAAGTGATAAAGAAAAACTTTTACAAACTCTATTTGCTCTTGTTGTTGTAAATATGTAAAGCCGGCATTCAAGTTTTCGGCAAAGATTATAACTAACCACATTTGCAATAACGCATAGGTCTCAAGTTTACTCATATCAATAGCATAATCAACTAGCGAGCCATAATAATAAAACTCGGATGACAACACTTTCTCAAAACAATCATAATATGATATAACAGGATGGTATCTCGCTAGCCCTTTCTGAGACCGTAAAACATAAATGCAGAGCACCTTTAAAGACCAAGGACTGACTAGACATTGTAATTCATGGTAAAAGAGATCCAGTCAAGTCATACTCAATGTAAACTAACATTAATGAATGCAAATGACAGCAGTTCTCTCCAACTGGTGCTTTTTAATAAGAGGATGATGACTCAGCATAAAAGTAAATAGATAGGCCCTTCACAGAGGGAAGCAGGGATTTGTAGAGGTGCCAGAGCTCGGTTTTGAAACAGAGGCGAATAATATTTTAAGCGGTATACTTTCATTGTCAACATAACAACCAAGAGATGGCGATATCTTCCATGCTACACACATTATAGGCGGTTCCCAAACAGCATGGTAACGTTTATACTCCCCCTTCCAACACAAGCATCAATCCATGGCTTGCTCGAAACAACGAGTGCCTCCAACTAACAAGAGTCCCAGGGGGAGTTTTGTTTGCAATTATTTTGATTTAGTTTGCATAAAGCATGGGACTGGGCATCCCGGTGACCAGCCATTTATCTCGTGAGTGAGGAGCGGAGTCCACTCCTCTTGAGAATAACCTGCATAACATGGAAGATACAGACAACCCTAGTTGATACATGAGCTATTCGAGCATACAAAATAGGATATTTATTTGAAGGTTTAAGTTTGGCACATACAAATTTACTTGGAACGGCAGGTAGATACCGTATATAGGTAGGTATAGTGGACTCATGTGGAATAACTTTGGGGTTTAAGGGATTTGGATGCACAAGCAGTATTCCCGCTTAGTACAGGTGAAGGCTAGCAAAAGACTAGGAAGCGACCAGCTAGAGAGCGACAACAGTCATGAACATACATTAAAATTAATCAACACCGAATGCAAGCATGAGTAGGATATAATGCACCATGAACATAAATATCGTGAAGGCTATGTTGATTTTGTTTCAGTTACATGCGTGAACATGTGCCAAGTCAAGTCACTTAAATCATTCAGAGGAGGATACCACCCTATCATACCACATCATAACCATTTTAATAGCTTGTTGGCACGCAAGGTAAACCATTATAACTCATAGCTAATCAAGCATGGCATAAGAAACTATGATCTCTAGTTGTCATTGTAAATATGTTTATTCATAATAGGCTGAATCAGGAACGATGAACTAATCATATTTACAAAAACAAAATAGGCGAGTTCATACCATCTTTTCCCATCTCAGCCAGTCCATCATATATCATCATAATTGCCCTGCACTTGCACGACCGAACGATGTGAATAATAATAATAGTGCACGTGCATTGGACTAAGCTGGAATCTGCAGGCATTCAATAAACAGTAGAAGACAAGGCAATATGGGCTCTTTTGTCAGATCAACAATAATGCATACAAGAGCCACTTCAACAATTTAATTATGGTATTCTTCTATCGACCCCCAAAGAAAAGAAAAGAAATAAAACTATTTACACGGGAAAGCTCCCAACAAGCAAAAGAAGAACAGGAAATCTTTTTGGGTTTTCTTTTTAATTACTACTACAAGCATGGAAAGTAAACTAATTAAAAGCTACAACTATTTTTTTTGGTTTTTCTTAAGGTTTATTAAACACACAAGAAGAAAGCATAAAAAGGAAAGTAAACTAGCATGGATGATACAATGAAAAAGTATGAGCACCGACATCTAGCAATGAGTGTGTGAACATAAATGTAATGTCGGTGGGAAATACGTACTCCCGCAAGCTTAGGCTTTTGGCCTAAGTTGGTCTATGGCCAAGGCTGGCCTGGCTGATATCCATAATAGTAACTGGGGTCGTACTGTGATGCAGCAGCTATCGCCTGCTGAGCCACAGCATGGCGACGAGCGGCCTCCTCTCTCCTCTCGTACTCATCTGCCTCCTCTCTAGTAATGGTATATCCTCCTCTTGCCTGATAATCAAAGAAAGCAAGAGCAGGGAGAGTAATACGGACAACACGGTGTCTGCCAAAGATTAGTTGATACTGGAGAGGTGATTCGTTCCTCTCGACAAACTGGTGGTGAACCATAGCATTAAAATCTAGATAGGCCGGAGGTAATTCAATATCATCTTCGCGTATATCTATACCCAGAAAATTAGCTATGCGGGTTGCATAAATTCCACCAAAGAAATATCCATTACGTCTATTAAGATGCAACCTACGTGCAACAATGGCTCCCAAATTATATGATTTATCTCCTAACACAACACTCCTAAGAATACTGAGGTCAGGGACACACATGTGACATGCCTCATCTTTACCATTTATGCATCTACCTATGAAGAGAGTAAAATAATGTATAGCTGGAAAGTGAATGCTCCCTATGGTAGATTGTGTAATATCTCTAGATTCTCCCACAGTTATATTAGCAAAAAATCTCTAAATTCAGATTTGTGAGGATCCCTTATACTACCCCATGGTATAAGATTTATCATAAAGATCAAACAGGACAGTTAGAGAATTACGTGAAGTTGAAAATTCAAACCTCCTCACAAAGGAACTAGTGAGATTATGATACTGGCTGCACTTCTCTTCCTCGAAGCTCACGAGATCAGCGTTACGCAAATATGCGTTGGATTCTTCTTTTATTCCCACTTGATTCATAAAATTTTCAGAAGGCCACTCACAAGGACGCACTGGAGCGTCTCTTGGTGGCTCTTCGTCAGCATCACGCATTGCAAGTCTGGGTCCTTACTTCCTTGAAGAACCACCTTGGAACATTTTCCTAAGCATTTTTCTTCCACTGAAAAATTCTGAATTTTTTTAGTAACTTCAAAATAAAAGTAAACCAAACTCAATAATATTGATAGTAACTACTCCTACAAGTGCCTAGGGCCTATATCATGCATCAAAACTACTTTTGACCATATAAATTTGACATGCAAGCTCAAGAACAGGGTCACCTAAGCAGCAAAAATTTGCAATGAATAAAGCACTAGAACAAAAACTAATTGGACCAATGGATGAGTCATGATACGTCTCCGTCGTATCTACTTTTCCAAACACTTTTGCCCTTGTTTTGGACTCTAACTTGTATGATTTGAATGGAACTAACCCGAACTGACGCTGTTTTCAGCAGAATTGCCATGGTGTTGTTTTATGTGCAGAAAACAAATATTCTCGGAATGACCTGAAACTCCACGGAACATCTTAGAAAAATTAATAAAAAATCCTCGCCAAAGATGAAGACCTGGGGGCCCACACCCTTCTCACGAGGGTGGGGGGTGCCCCCCCCCTAGGGCGCGCCCCCTACCTCGTGGGCCCCCTGGATGCCCTCCGATGCCAATTCCAACTCTATATACTTGCTTTCAGAGAGAAAAAAATAAGGGAGAAGAAATCATCGCGTTTTACGATACAGAGCCGCCGCCAAGCCCTAAAACCTCTCGGGAGGGCTGATCTGGAGTCCGTTCAGGGCTCCGGAGAGGGGGATTCGTCGTCGTCGTCGTCATCAACCATCCTCCATCACCAATTTCATGATGCTCACCGCCGTGGGTGAGTAATTCCATCGTAGGCTTGCTGGATGGTGATGGGTTGTATGAGATTTATCATGTAATCGAGTTAGTTTTGTTAGGGTTAGATCCCTACTATCCATTATGTTCTGAGATTGATGTTGCTATGACTTTGCTATGCTTAATGCTTGTCACTAGGGCCCGAGTGCCATGATTTCAGATCTGAACCTATTATGTTTTCGTGAATATATGTGAGTTCTTGATCCTATCTTGCAAGTCTATAGTCACCTACTATGTGTTATGATCCGGCAACCCCGAAGTGACAATAATCGGGACCACTCCCGGTGATGACCATAGTTCGAGGAGTTCATGTATTCACTATGTGCTAATGCTTTGTTCCGGTTCTCTATTAAAAGGAGGCCTTAATATCCCTTAGTTTCCAATAGGACCCCGCTGCCACGGGAGGGTAGGACAAAAGATGTCATGCAAGTTCTTTTCCATAAGCACGTATGACTATATACGGAATACATGCCTACATTACATTGATGAACTGGAGCTAGTTCTGTGTCAACCTAGGTTATGACTGTTACATGATGAACCGCATCCGGCATAATTATCCATCACTGATCCGGTGCCTACGAGTTTTCCATATACTGGTTCTCGCTCATTTAGTTTCCCGCTGCTACTGTTACAATCACTACAAAATACTAAAAACATTACTTTTGCTGTCTTTACTTTTGTTGCTGCTACCACCACTATCATATTACTGTGCTACTAAACACTTTGCTGCAAATACTAGGTTTCTGGGTGTGGTTGAATTGACAACTCAGCTACTAATACTTGAGAATATTCTTTGGCTCCCCTTGTGTCGAATCAATAAATTTGGGTTGAATACTCTACCCTCGAAAGCTGTTGCAATCCCCTATACTTGTGGGTTATCAAGACTAATTTCTGGCGCCGTTGCTGGGGAGCATAGCTCTATTCTTTGAGTCACTTGGGATTTATATCTGCTGGACACTATGAAGAACTTGAGAGATCCAAAAACCAAGATTTATCCCTCAACTACGAGGGGAGGTAAGGAACTGTCATCTAGCTCTGCACTTGATTCACCTTCTGTTATGAGTAAGTTTGCGACACCTACACCTGCTTCTGCTATTCGTTCTGATATGTCGCATGTTATTGATGATGCCACTTCTACTATACATGATACTTATGATGAAACTGCTTCTATTCCTGATACTAATGTGCCCCTTGGTGAATTTCTTGATGAACAAATTGCTAGGGCTAGAGAAAAAGAAATTATTGAATCTGAATACGATGATGATAGTGATGATGAAAATATGCCTGTTATTCCTGAGGGTTATCTTTTTGATACGGAATCTTCTGTCGCTATTTTAGCTTGCAAAGATAGATATGAGCTTAAGAGGTTATTAGTTAAATGGAATAAAGAATCACTTAGAGATAAAATGAAACCTGACCCTGCTTTTGCTACTTCACCTATTTGTGTTCCTGATAAGGATTATGAATTCTCTATTGATCCTAATATAATTACTTTGGTTGAATCTGATCCGTTTTATGGGTATGAATCTAAAACTGTTGTGGCACATCTTCACATCTTACTAAGTTAAATGATATAGCCGCCCTGTTTACTAATGATGAGAGATCGCGTTACTTTTATATACTCAAAATATTTCCGTTCTCATTAAAGGGTGATGCTAAGATATGGTTTAATTCTGTTGATACTGATTGTGTGCGTAGTCCCCAGGATATGATTTATTACTTCTCTGCTAAATATTTCCCTGCTCATAAGAAACAATCTGCTTTGAGGGAAATATACAACTTCGTGCAAATTAAAGAAGAGAGTCTCCCACAAGCTTGGGGGAGGCTTCTCAAGTTACTTAATGCTTTGCCTGATCATCCTCTTAAGAAACCTAAAATACTTGATATCTTTTATAATGGACTAACCGATGCTTCCAGATATTACCTGGATAGTTGTGCTGGTTCTCTTTTCAGGGAAAGAACACCGGATGAAGCTGAAATTCTATTGAATAATATGTTGACAAATGAAAATAATTGGGCACCTCCCGAGCCAACTCCTGAGCCAGCTCCTGCTCCAATTACTGAGTCTATTCCTAAACCAACTCCGAAGAAGAGAAGTGTTCTATTCCTCAGTCCCGAAGATATGCAAGAGGCAAAGAAATCTATGAAAGAAAAAGGTATTAAAGCTGAAGATGTTAAGAATTTACCTCCTATTGAAGAAATACATGGTCTTAAAATACCTCCTGTGGAAGAAACATATGATCTCAATTCTTTATTTACTGAAGAACCTCCTGATCCCGATATCCCGACACAGGTAGTAAAGGTAAATTCTCTATAGATATGATAAAGCTGAAGTCCCTCCTACTAAAATTGCTAGTCGGTGCTTGGATGAGTTTGATAACTTTATGTTTAAGCAAGACGACTTCAATGCTTATTTTGGTAGACAATTAAAAGAAAATGCTTATATGATTAGACGCTTGGGTGATTATATGGCTAATATTAAAGGTGAACTTAAACTTGTTAGCAAACATGCTTCTATGGTTACCACTCAAGTAGAACAAGTACTTAAGGCTCAAAAAGAAGTGCTTGATGAAATGAATAGTAAGAAAAATGATTATGTTGTTAGAGTGGCCACTAGAACTGGTAGAATGACTCAGGAACCTTTGTATCCTGAAGGCCACCCTAAGAGAATCGAGCAAGATTCTCAAAGAACTAATATTGATGTTCCTAGTTCTTCTAAAAAGAAGAAGAAAAATGATAGAACTGTGCAAACTTCTAGTGAACCTATTGCTGAACCACCTGATAATCCAAATGATATCTCTATGTCTGATGCTGAAACAAAATCTGGTAATGAACATGAACCTAATGAAAATATGAATGATGATGTTCATGATGATGCTCAACCTAGTAATGATAATGATGTAGAAATTGAACCTGCTGTTGATCTTGATAACCCACAATCAAAGAATCAACGTTATGATAAAAGAGACTTTGTTGCTAGGAACCATGGTAAAGAAAGGGAACCTTGGGTTCAGAAACCCATGCCTTTTCCTCCGAAACCATCCAAGAAAAAGGATGATGAGGATTTTGAGCGCTTTGCTGAAATGATTAGGCCTATCTTTTTGCGTATGCGATTAACTGATGCGCTCAAAACAAATCCTTATGCTAAATATATGAAGGATATCATTACTAATAAAAGAAAGATACCGGAAGCTGAAATTTCCACCATGCTTGCTAATTATAGTTTTAAGGGTGGAATACCAAAGAAACTTGGAGACCCCGGAGTACCTACTATACCTTGCTCCATTAAAAGAAATTATATTAAAACTGCTTTATGTGATCTTGGAGCCGGTGTTAGTGTTATGCCTCTCTCTTTATATCGTAGACTTGACTTGAATAAGTTGACACCTACTAAAATATCTTTGCAAATGGCTGATAAATCAACTGCTATACCTGTCGGTATCTGTGAGGATGTGCCTGTTGTGGTCGCAAACGTTACTATTTTAACGAACTTTGTTATTCTTGATATTCCCGAGGATGATAGTATGTCTATTATTCTTGGAAGACCTTTTCTTAATACTGCAGGGGCTGTTATTGATTACAACAAAGGCAATGTCACTTTTCATGTTAATGGTAATGAGCATACAGTACACTTTCCGAGGAAACAACCTCAAGTTCATAGTATCAACTCCATTGGAAAAATTCCATCGATTATAATTGGAGGTTTTGAATTTCCTCTTTCTACTGTCAAAAAGAAATATGATATACTTATTATTGGGGATGTGCATATCCCCGTTGAGGTAACTTAGTGTTATTCGAAATTTCTCCGGTTTCATGATTATCGAAATGAGTTTGTTAACAAGACTTGATCAACCTTGTTAGTGGATTCTTTTTGATGAGCATGAGATGGATGAAACTAGAAGCACAAACTTCTATACCCTCTCTATACTTTCTGTTAATTAGTAGAAATAAAGTAAAAATAGTA
The DNA here is from genome assembly GCF_003073215.2 of Triticum urartu. NCBI lineage: Eukaryota > Viridiplantae > Streptophyta > Magnoliopsida > Poales > Poaceae > Triticum > Triticum urartu. The sequence goes on from NC_053024.1 coordinate 517,979,172, forward strand.
TTTTTCTGTCTGTTTCCTGGCTTATCCGTGCAATATAAAAATACCCCGAAAATAAAAGTCCTCAGAATGCCATGCCAATTTAATATGATTATTTCGGGAATATTTGAGGACTTATTGTGCAAAAATTACCGTGGGAGGAGCTGCCACCTGGCCACGAGGGTGGTGGGCGCCCCCCCTTAGGGCGCGCCCCCCTGCCTCGTGGGCGCACGGTGGCCCTCCTCCACTTATCCCAGCACCCATCTTCTTCCTCTGTCTCACACAAACCTGAAAAACCAACTCAAGCACGAGTTCCAGCCACTTTTGCTGTGATTTTCGATCTCCTTGCTCAAAGCACCTCTCGCAAAACTGCTTGGGGAGATTGTTCCTTGGTATGTGACTCCTCCATTTGTCCAATCAGTTTTTGTTCTAGTGCTTTATTCTTTGCGAATTTTTTCTGCATAGGTGACCATGTTCTTGAGCTTGCATGCCAAATTTATATGGTTCCAAGTAGTTCTAATGCTTGATATAGGCTCTAGGCACTTGTACGAGTAGTTGCTATCAGTTTTATTGAAGTTGGTTCACTTTTGTTTGAACTTACTAAATTTTTTAGATTATGTCAGAAAAATAATGAGGAGACTTTTGAGGGGTTCATCGAGCCGAAGCTCAAAGGATAAACAAAATGAAGAAGCTTAGAGGCCCAAATATAATTTGCCTCGTACCGCAGAGATCCGGCCGTGTGAATGGCCTTCTGATAATTTCTTGAGAGAGGCCGGGATTTATGAGGATTTCTATTCATTGATTAAGAATGCCGGCCTCACCGACTTCGTCCACGACCAACGTCCACAGTATCTCTTACTCACAAATACTTTTGTGCAAAACTTCTACTTTTTCCCTAAAGAGTCACCTCCTTCAGTAGAGTTTCATTTATATGATGTTGTGAAGAAAATGTCATTGTCTGAATTTTGTGCAGTCTGCAACATACCTCCTGATGGTATCTTAGAGGAACCACCTCGTAAAGAGTTGGAACCATTTATTAACCTTATCTCTGTGGGAGAAACCAGGAAGGTTTCTGATGCAAGAATCACTAGCATACATTTTCTTGTGTTATTCTATTTTGCTTTATTTGCTAGTCGATGCTTGATTGGTCATGGGAACTGTGGGAACCTTAGTGTTCCTGATATTATTATTCTATTCCATGGTTTATACCGCGACAACACTGTCAGTATGGGCGGAATTATTGCTAGGCGGTTGAGCCTGAACCGTACTAAAGGCCCCATGTTTGGAGGCATTTATGCTTCTCGCCTTGCTGCACACTTTAACATAGCTATTAGGCATTATGAGAAAGAAGAAAAATTGATGCCTAATGCTTTTTAGACTATAAGAGCATGATAGCCCATGATTTTCTTGTTAAGGATAGGAATGGAGAGCTCAAATATAAGTTATACTTTGATAAACATTATCTTGAAACTATTACGTTGCCTGCTCCTTCTTTGTTTAATTTAGTAGGACCCTACCTCTTTACGTGGGTTGCCATCCAAGCTTACAAGAATCCTGCACCAGCCCCGGAACAGGAACCACAAGATGAGCCTCCACGACAATCTGTTTATTCTTGGGATCCAGAGATGACTGCCAGCCAGTGGCAGTCAGAGTCTTCTTCTTCATCATAGTATGATCCCAACTATTCTTCGTCGCAGTACGACCCCAGCTACACTTATGGGTATCCGCCAGGCTATCCCTCGCAATGGACCAACTTAGGCCAAAAGCCTAAGCTTGGGGGAGTACGTATTTCTCACTGAGATTACATTTATGTTCACACACACTCATTGCTAGATGTCGGTGCTCATACTCTTTCACTGTAATATCCATGCTAGTTTATTTTCTTTTTCCTGCTTTCTTCTTGTGTGTTTGTTAAACCTTAAGAAAAACCAAAAAATTAGTAGTAGTTTATTTTTCTTCTGTAGTAGTAATAATTAAAAAGAAAACCCAAAAATATTTCCCGTTCTTCTTTTGCTTGTTGGGAGCTTTCCCGTGTAAATAGTTTTATTTCTTTTCTTTTCTTTGGGGGTCAGTAGGAGAAGACTAGAATTAAATTGTTGAAGTGGCTCTTATATGCATTATTGTTGAATTAACCAGAGACCATATTGCCTTGTCTTCTCCTGTTTATTGAATGCTCGCAGATTCCAGCTTAGTCCAATGCACGTGCACTCTTATTATTATTCACATCGTTCGGTCGTGCAAGTGAAAGGCAATTATGATGATATATGATGGGCTGACTGAGATGAGAAAAGCTGGTATGAACTCGACCTCTTTTGTTTTTGTAAATATGATGAGCCCCTCATTCTTGATTCAGCTTATTATGAATAAACATGTTTGCAATGACAATTAGAGATCATAGTTGCTTGTGCCATGCTTGATTAGCTATGAGTTATAATGGTTTACCTTGCGTGCCAACATGCTATTGAGATGGTTATGATGTGGTATGATGGGGTGGTATCCTCCTTTGAATGATTTAAGTGACTTGACTTGGCACATGTTCACGCATGTAGTTGAAACAAAATCAACATAGCCTTCACGATATTTATGTTCATGGTGGATTATATCCTACTCATGCTTGCATCCAATGTTTATTAATTTTAATGCATGTACATGGCTGTTGTCGCTCTCTAGTTGGTCGCTTCCCAGTCTTTTGCTAGCCCTCACTTGTACTAAGCGGGAATACTGCTTATGCATCCAATCCCTTAAACCCCAAAGTTATTCCAGATGAGTCCACTATACCTTCCTATATGCGGTATCTACCTGCCGTTCCAAGTAAATTTGTATGTGCCAAACTCTAAACCTTCAAATAAACAATCTGCTTTGTATGCTCGAATAGCTCATGTATCAACCAAGGCTGTCCTTATCTTCCGTGTTAGGCAGGTTATTCTCAAGAGGAGTGGACTCCGCTCCTCACTCACGAGAAAATGGCTGGTCACCGGGATGCCCAGTCCCATGCTTTATGCAAACTAAACCAAAATTAATTGCAAACAAAACTCCCCCTGGGACCTGATGTATGTTGGAGACACTCGTTGTTTCGAGAAAGTCATGGATTGATTCTTGTTGGTGGAGGGGGAGTATAAACTTTACCATTCTGTTTGGGAACCGCCTATAATGTGTTTAGCATGGAAGATATCGCCATCTCTTAGTTGTTACATTCACAATGAAAGTATACCGCTCAAAATACAATTTATCTCTATTTCAAAACCGAGCTCTGGCACCTCTACAAATCCCTGCTTCCCTCTATGAAGGGCCTAATATTTACTTTTATGTTGAGTCATCACCCTCTTATTAAAAAGCACTAGCTGGAGAGCACAGCTATCATTTGCATTCATCACTATTAATCTATGTTGGGTGTGACTATGATTGGATCTCTTTTACCATGCATTACAATGTCTAGTCAGTCCTTGATCTTTAAAGGTGCTCTGCATTTATGTTTTGCGGTCTCAGAAAGGGCCAGCGAGATACCATCTTGTTATATCATATTATGATTGTTTTGAGAAAGTGTTGTCATCTGAGATTTATTATTATGGCTTGCTAGTTGATTATACTATTGCAAATGTGGTTAGTTATGATATATGCTGAAAACTTGAATGCTGGCTTGACATAGTTACAACAACAAGAGCAAACAGAGTTTGTAAAAGTTTTTCTTTCTTTCAGTTTGTCAACTGAATTGCTTGAGGACAAGCAAGGGTTTAAGATTGGGGGCGTTGATACGTCTCCGTCGTATCTACTTTTCCAAACACTTTTTCCCTTGTTTTGGACTCTAACTTGTATGATTTGAATGGAACTAACCCGGACTGACGCTGTTTTCAGCAGAATTGCCATGATGTTGTTTTATGTGCAAAAAACAAATATTCTCGGAATGACATGACACTCCACGGAACATCTTAAAAAAAATAAAAAAAATCCTCGCCAAAGATGAAGACCAGGGGGGCCAGACCCTGTCCACGAGGGTGGGCACTCCAACTCTATATATTTACTTTCGGAGAGAAAAAATCAGAGAGAAGAAGTCATCGTGTTTTACTATACAGAGCCGCCGCCAAGCCCTAAAACCTCTCGGGAGGGCTGATCTAGAGTCCGTTCGGGGCTCCAGAGAGGGGGATTCGTCGCCGTCGTCATCATCTCAACCTTCCTCCATCACCAATTTCATGATGCTCACCTCCGTGCATGAGTAATTCCATCGTAGGCTTGCTGGACGGTGATGGGTTGGATGAGATCTATCATGTAATCGAGTTAGTTTTGTTAGGGTTTGATCCCTAGTATCCACTATGTTCTGAGATTGATGTTGCTATGACTTTGCTATGCTTAATGCTTGTCACTAGGGCCCGAGTGCCATGATTTCAGATCTGAACCTATTATGTTTTCATCAATATGTGAGAGTTCTTGATCCTATCTTGCAAGTCTATAGTCACCTATTATGTGTTATGATCCGTTAACCCCGAAGTGACAATAATCGGGATACTTACCGGTGATGACCATAGTTGGAGGAGTTCATGTATTCACTATGTGCTAATGCTTTGTTCCGGTACTCTATTAAAAGGAGGCCTTAATATCCCTTAGTTTCCATTAGGACCCCGCTGCCACAGGAGGGTAGGACAAAAGATGTCATGCAAGTTCTTTTCCATAGGCACGTATGACTATATTCGGAATACATGCCTACATTACATTGATGAATTGGAGCTAGTTCTGTGTCACCCTATGTTATGATTGTTACATGATGAACCGCATCCGGCGTAATTCTCCATCACCGATCCATTGCCTACGATCTTTCCATATATTGTTCTTCGCTTATTTACTTTTCCGTTGCTATTTCTATCATCACTACAAAATACCAAAAACATTACTTTTGCTCTCATTACCTTTTGCTACCGCTACCACTACTATCATATTACTTTGCTACTAAACACTTTGCTGCAGATATTAAGTTTCCAGGTGTGGTTGAATTAACAACTCAGCTGCTAATACTTGAGAATATTCTTTGGCTCCCCTTGTGTCGAATCAATAAATTTGGGTTGAATACTCTACCCTTGAAAACTGTTGTGATCCCCTATACTTGTGGGTTATCAGTTAGCAAGGCAGCGAATAAAGGTGCTCCTTCCAAACGGGGGGCCTCTACAATTTCTACTCCTCCACCCCCCCCAAGATGATTTCCAAGACAACACATGCATAGACACTCAACGTGGCCGTGTTTATGACGAGCACGTCTCCCCTAGTGCACCATCACCGGTGCTCCCTCTAACTTGGCACTGTTATTTGTGGTTGCATGTTATGTGTGATGTCTAACTTGCATTGCTTCTAGTTTTTTTGAATTCCATCTGCTTACTTTACACATTATACTTGAATAAGACACATGTTCCTGTTTCTAGAACATACAATATCTGTCTATCACACCATGTTCTTACATCAAATTACTACTGTTGTGTAACTTGCAACAATCACTTATCATAAGACACGTTTGACTTCGGAGTATGATATAGGTTACATCTCGCATTCTTTTCTAGCTTGTACTACTAATTTGTTGAAATGGCACTTATGATGAGACAGTTTTAACTTGGTAGAGTGACATTCGTTGCATCTTTCATTTGGTTTCTAGCTTTCATTGCTTCTAATTTGTTGAAATGCCTTCTCCTTAGTTTACACATCATAAGTTGTGAATATGCAATGGCACTAATGACGAGAGACCTCTAACTTGGTAGTGTGATGTTTTTTGCATCTTGCATATGATTTATTTCTTGTACTGCTTCACATTTGTTTAAATGCCATTTATGATGAGACACTGTTAACTTGGCAGAGCGATATTTCTAGCATCTTTCATATGGTGTCTACCTTCCATTGCATTGCTTCTAATTTAGTGAAATGTCTTCTGCTTAGTTTACACATCATAGTTCTGGCTATCTCTTCCGTCCTATTTTTCATACATATTACATCCTCCTATCATGTTGTTGTCTAACATCAAAGTTCAGTTCGTCTGTATCACGCATCAATTTGTTTTGAAGAACTAAATTGTTATTCGTTTTTCTTGTCGGCTTGACTTAACATGGCACAGAGAAAGAGGAAGAAACACAGAATGGCAGTGAATGGGAACCGGAAGAATCCTGCAGATTCTACTGGTACTGATGGTGCAATAGAAGGTCAAAGTCCAACGGAAAATTCTACAAACAGGGTATCCCATGCTACACAAGCTGCAGAAAAAGTCAAACACAAGCAAATAGCTGCCACCAAACAATCAGAGAGGCCTAGTTCTTGCAACACCTTCCACAGTACTACCAGCTGCACGAGTTACTCGTGCATCAACTGAGCTAGCAGCACGTTCCCAAGCTCCCTTGCCACCTGACACTACTTCCCAAGCACTCTTGACACAAGACGAGTTGGCAAGATCAGATGAACCTTGTGAGCTTCAACAGCAAGAAGGTAGTTGCTGGAGTCAAGTTACAGTTGCATGCTTCTTTATATGTAGTCTCACAGTTTGATGTACACTAACACTTCCTATGTTCATTGTTGGACTAGCACCTAGGCGCAAGAGGAACAAACATCAGGGATAATGCTCGATATGTTAACTAAATCTAGAGGAGGAAGAATGGAGATCCGTTTTGAGGTAGGTTTAAAAAGGCCATGTGATGCTACATAGTCAGCCAAGTTAGTATCAGAGCTAGCGGTTGCCGTTAGGTGTCATGTACGTATCCTCCCAACATGGATTCAGTACAGGAATGACAAAGACGAAATATAGTTCAACACCTTCCTCGACCATTTATCTGTAAGTATGGTTATGTATGGAAACTAGTAATATGGTCTTGCTCTGTCCCATACTTTCTAGGTTGCTGACAATGAGACTCCCATAATTTTCAACAGATGAGGTTCAAGTTGGATAGCCAAGATGATGCAACCAGATAAACTTGCACCCATGTTTTCAAGTCTGCTCTGCGAAAGTATTAGCATAACTTGAGGAAAACTCACTTTGAAGGCAAGGCTAACAGTGAACTTCCCCAAACATCTCCAGTGGAAAATATATTGGATGAAGACTGGAGGCGCCTCGTTAAACACTAGTCTGATCCGAAGTATCAGGTACATTATATATATGTGATCAGATCACATCTTGAAGTCCTATTTACGCATGTTCCACACAAAACTATCATCTTGTAGGTGAACTGTTCAAAGAACAAGGCCAACCGTACGAAAGTGAAATTCCAACAGACGACAGGATCTCGTAGCTATATTGCACACCGCGAGGCCATTGTAACTAGCTGTTGTTTCACTCTTTTCGCTATACCATATTATCAGATCTATATTGACTTGTTCCAAATGCAGAGGAAAGCTCTCAAGGACCAAAAGTACCTGAACCAAATGATGTGGAAATCTTCAAGGACTGTCACACCAGCAAGAAGAAGGGCATGACTACACCAGTCAAAGCCGCTGTTGTAAGTCCTTAATCCTCATGCCTTTTAACTACTACTTACTCTGACTTGTGCCCTGAACTGCATGGTTTGCAGCCAATGTCTATTACTCTTTTCAATTTTATACACAATTGTCTTAGCGTATCATTGCACCTAATAAGGTTTAAAAGAGAGGAGTGATGTTCCTTTGATCTTGACCTATAATCTAGTTCCGTGCTGGACTTGCCCACACAATGTTACTATTGCATGTTTGTCTGTTCTCGGTTGTTTTGTGATATGAATGATGTCATACTATTATTACCGTATTATAAACTTCATCTCTGTATCCTTAGCCCTCAATATAATGTGAAGAAATAGACAATACATTAGAAATGGTACATGGTTGCTACCTCTTGAGCACTGTGTTGGATTTCCTTGAAGAAGAAAGGATGATGCAGCAAAGTAGCGTAAGTATTTCCCTCAGTTTTTGAGAACCAAGGTATCAATCCAGTAGGAGGTTACGCGCGCATCCCTAGTACCTGCACAAAGCAAATAACTTCTCGCAACCAACGCGATAAGGGGTTGTCAATCCCTTCACTGTTACTTACGAGAGTGAGATCTGATAGATATGATAAGATAGTATTTTTGGTACTTTTATGATAAAGTTGCAAAGTAAAATAAAAGCAAAGGAAATAACTAAGTATTGGAAGATTAATAGGATGAAGATAGACCCGGGGGCCATAGGTTTCACTAGTGGCTTCTCTCAAGAGCATAAGTATTTTACGGTGGATGAACGAATTACTGTTGAGCAATTGACAGAATTGAGGATAGTTATGAGAATATCTAGGTATGATCATGTATATAGGCATCACGTCCGAGACAAGTAGACCAACTCCTGCCTACATCTACTACTATTACTCCACTCATCGACTGCTATCCAGCATGCATCTAGAGTATTAAGTTCATGAAAACAGAGTAACGCCTTAAGCAAGATGACATGATGTAGAGGGATAAATTCATGCAATATGATAAAAAAAACCATCTTGTTATCCTCGATGGCAAAAATACAATATGTGCCTTGTTGCCCCTACTGTCACTGGGAAAGGACACCGCAAGATTGAACCCAAAGCTAAGCACTTCTCCCATTGCAAGAAAGATCAATCTAGTAGGCCAAACCAAACTGATAATTCGAAGAGACTTGCAAAGATAACCAATCATACATAAAATAATTCAGAGAAGATTCAAATATTCTTCATAGATAAACTTGATCATAAATCCACAATTCATCAGTCTCAACAAACACACTGCAAAAAATAAGATTACATCGAATAGATCTCCACAAGAGAGGGGGAGAACATTGTATTGAGATCCAAAAAGAGAGAAGAATCCATCTAGATAATAACTATGGACCCGAAGGTCTGAGGTAAACTACTCACACTTCATCGGAGAGGCTATGGTGTTGCTGTAGAAGCCCTCCGAGATGGATGCCCCCTTCGGCGGAGCTCTGGAACAGGCCCCAAGATGGGATCTCGTGGATACAGGAAGTTACGGCGGTGGAATTAGGGTTTTGGCTCCATATCTGATCGTTTGGGGGTATGTAGGTATATATAGGAGGAAGGAGTGCGTCGGTGGAGCAATAGGGGGCCCACGAGGGTGGAGGGTGCGCTTGGGGGGTAGGCGTGCCCCCTACCTCGTGACCTCCTCCTTTGTTTCTTGACGTAGGGTCCAAGTCTCCTGGATCATGTTCGGTGAGAAAATCACGTTCCCGAAGGTTTCATTCCGTTTGATATTCCTTTTCTGCGAAACCCTAAAATAGGCAAAAAAAACAGCAATTCTGGGCTGGGCCTCCGGTTAATAGGTTAGTCCCAAAAATAATATAAAAGTGGATAATAAAGCCCAATAATGTCCAAAACAGTAGATAATATAGCATGGAGCAATCAAAAATTATAGATACGTTGGAGACGTATCAAGCATCCCCAAGCTTAATTCCTGCTCATCCTCGAGTAGGTAAATGATAAAAACAGAATTTTTGATGCGGAGTGCTACTTGGCATAATTTTAATGTAATTCTTCTTAATTGTGATATGAATATTCAGATCCGAAAGATTTAAGATAAAAGTTCATATTGACGTAAAAATAATAATACTTCAAGCATACTAAAAAAGCAATTATGTCTTCTCAAAATAACATGGCCAAAGAAAGTTCATCCCTACGAAATCATATAGTTTAGTGATGCTCCATTTTTGTCACACAAGAATGCTCTCATCATGCACAACCCCGATGACAAGCCAAGCAATTGTTTCATACTTTAGTAATCTCAAACCTATAAACTTTCACGCAATATATGAGCGCGAGCCATGGACATAGCACTATGGGTGGAATAGAATATGATGATGGGGGTTATGTGGAGAAGACAAAAAAAGGAGAAAGTCTCACATCAATGAGGCTCATCAATGGGCTATGGAGATGCCCATCGATTGATGTTAATGCAAGGAGTAGGGATTGCCATGCAATGGATGCACTAGAGCTATAAATGTATCAAAGCTCAACAAAAGAAACTAAGTGGGTGTGCATCCAACTTGCTTGCTCACGAAGACCTAGGGCACTTGAGGAGGCCCATTGTTGGAATATACAAGCCAAGTTCTATAATGAAAAATTCCCACTAGTATATGAATGTGACAAAACAAAAGACTCTCTATCATGAAGACTATGGTGCTACTTTGAAGCACAAGTGTGGCAAAGGATAGTAGCATTGTCCCTTCTCTCTTTTTCTCTGAATTTTTTTTGGTCCTTCTACCTTTTTTATGGCCTTTCCCTTCTTTTTTTATTTCCTCACTTGGGACAATGCTCTAGAAAATGATGATCATCACACTTCTATTTATTTACAACTCAATGATTACAACTCGATACTAGAACAAAAGATGACTCTATATGAATGCCTCCAGCGATGTACCGAGATATGCAATGAATCAAGAGTGACATGTATAAAAATTATGAACGGTGACTTTGCCACAGATACTATGTCAACTACATGATCATGCTAAGCAATATGACAATGATGAATGTGTCATGATAAACGGAATGGTGGAAAGTTGCATGGCAATATATCTCGGAATGGCTATGGAAATGCCATAATAGGTAGGTATGGTGGCTGTTTTGAGGAAGATATAAGGAGGTTTATGTGTGAAAGAGCATATCATATCACGGGGTTTGGATGCACCGGCGAAGTTTGCACCAACTCTCAATGTGAGAAAGGGCAATGCACGGTACCGAAGAGGCTAGCAATGATGGAAGGGTGAGAGTGCGTATAATCCATGGACTCAACATTAGACATAAAGAACTCACATACTTATTGCAAAAATCTACAAGTCATCAAAAACCAAGCACTACACGCATGCTCCTAGGGGGTTAGATTGGTAGGAAAAGACCATCGCTCGTCCCCGACCGCCACTCATAAGGAGGACAATCAAAGAACACCTCATGCTTCAAATTTGTTACATAATGTTTACCATACGTGCATGCTACGGGACTTGCAAACTTGAACACAAGAATTTCTCAAATTCACAACTACTCAACTAGCACGACTTTGATTTTATTACCTCCATATCTCAAAACAATCATCAAGCATGAAACTTCTCTTAGTATTCAAAACACTCATAAGAATTTTTTTACTAATCTTGAATACCTAGCATATTAGAATTATTTAAGAAAAATACCATGCTATTTAAGACTCTCAAAATAATCTAAGTGAAGCATGAGAGATCAATACTTTCTATAAAACAAATCCACCACCGTGCTCTAAAAGATATAAGTGAAGTACTAGAGCAAAACTATATAACTCAAAAGATATAAGCGAAGCACATAGAGTATTCTAACAAATTCCAAATCATGTATGGCTCTCTCAAAAGGTGTGTACAGCAAGTATGATTGTGGTAAACTAAAAAGCAAAGACTCAAATCATACACGACGCTCCAAGCAAAACACACATCATGTGGTGAATAAAAATATAGCTCCAAGTAAAGTTACCGATAGAAGTAGACGAAAGAGGGGATGCCTTCCGGGGCATGCCCAAGCTTTGGCTTTTAGGTGTCCTTAGATTATCTGGGGGGTGCCATGGGCATCCCCAAGCTTAGGCTCTTGCAACTCCTTGTTCCATAATCCATCAAATCTTTACCCAAAACTTGAAAACTTCACAACACACCACTCAAAGTAGAAAATCTCGTGAGCTCCGTTAGCGAAAGAAAACAAAAAGACCACTTCAAGGTACTGTAATGAACTCATTATTTATTTATATTGGTGTTAAACCTACTGTATTCCAACTTCTCTATGGTTTATAAACTATTTTACTAGCCATAGATTCATCAAAATAAGCAAACAACACACGAAAAACAGAATCTGTCAAAAACAGAACAGTCTGTAGTAATATGTAGCTAGCACAAGATCTGGAACCCCAAAATTCTAAAATAAATTTCTGGACGTGAGTAATTTATCTATTAATCATCTGCAAAAAGAATTAACTAAATATCACTTTCCAAATAAAAAAGGCAGCAGTTCTCGTGAGCGCTAAAGTTTCTGTTTTTGACAGCAAGATATCAAGACTTTCCCCAAGTCTTCCCAACGGTTCTACTTGGCACAAACACTAATTAAACACAAAAAAACCAAAAAAGAGGCTAGGTAAATTATTTATTACTAAACAAGAGAAAAAATCAAGGAATAAAACTAAAATTGGGTTGGCTCCCAACAAGCGCTATCGTTTAACGCCCCTAGCTAGGCATAAAAAAACAAGGATAGATCTAGGTATTGCCATCTTTGGTTTTCAACTTTTTAGCGGAATCAAGCTCGAATCTGGGAGGTTCTTTACATTTCCCTTCATATTCTGAAATTTTTAGATCTAAAGAATCCAACCGCTTATTGCAAAGAGTAATCAACATATTCATGCGGTGAATATTTCTGCTAACGTTCTTAAGAGGTTCAAGAGACTTCTGTAAAATCTTAGTAACTTCACAATTTTTTCCAAACACTTGTGTCTCTTCCTGGGTAGGATGAGGCCCCTTTTGTTGGGGTAGTGTTCCCACTATACCTTCTATAATTTCAAGCGCAATATGGGGATCAATTTCAATAAAATTGCCTTTGGCAACGCAATCCAAGAGTTGTCTATGAGACATACTTAATTCAACGTAGAAATTGCGAAGCAAAATTCTCAGGTTCACTTCCAAGGTACAATTACGATAAGACTCCATTATTCTCATCCAGGCATCTTTTAAGTTTTCTCCTTGTCTTTGTTTGAAGTGAAAGACTTCAAACTCAGGGGACAACGGAGTGGATAAGGGACTAGCCATAGCGACAAGCAAGAAATCCAACACACGAGCAAATAAAAAGCAAGCGGGCAAAAAGAGGCAAATAGAGAAAGAGAGGGAGCATAGAGAGAGAGAGGGCGAATAAAACGGCAAGGGTGAAGTGGGGGAAGGGAAAATGAGAGGCAAATGGCAAATAATGTAATGCGGGAGATAAGGGTATGTGATGGGTACTTGGTATGTTGACTTTTGCGTAGACTCCCCGGCAATGGCACCAGAAATGGCTCGTTGTCTGGAGTCAAATCTTGACTTGCGCGAACCTCCCCGGCAACGGCGCCAGAAATTCTTCTTGCTACCTCTTGAGCACTGCGTTGGATTTCCTTGAAGAGGAAAGGATGATGCAGCAAAGTAGTGTAAGTATTTCCCTCAGTTTTTGAGAACCAAGGTATCAATCCAGTAGGAGGTTGCGCACGCGTCCCTAGTACCTGCACAAAGCAAATAACTCCTTGCAACCAACGCGATAAGGGGTTGTCAATCCCTTCACGGTCACTTACGAGAGTGAGATCTGATAGATATGATAAGATAATATTTTTGGTATTTTTATGATAAAGATGCAAAATAAAATAAAAGCAAAGTAAAAAATCAAAGGAAATAACTAAGTACTGGAAGATTAATATGATGAAGATAGACCCGGGGGCCATAGGTTTCACTAGTGGCTTCTCTCAAGAGCATAAGTATTTTACGGTGGTGAACGAATTACTGTTGAGCAATTGACAGAATTGAGCATAGTTATGAGGATATATAGGTATGATCATGTATATTGGCATCACGTCCAAGACAAGTAGACCGACTCCTGCCTGCATCTACTACTATTACTCCACTCATCGACAGCTATCCAGCATGCATCTAGAGTATTAAGTTCATGAAAACAGAGTAACGCCTTAAGCTAGATGACATGATGTAGAGGGACAAATTCATGCAATATGATAAAAAAACCATCTTGTTATCCTCGATGGCAACAGTACAATACGTGCCTTGCTGCCCCTACTGTCACTGGGAAAGGACACCTCAAGATTGAACCCAAAGCTAAGCACTTCTCCCATTGCAAGAAAGATCAATCTAGTAGGCCAAACCAAACTGATAATTCGAAGAGACTTGCAAAGATAACCAATCATACATAAAAGAATTCAGAGAAGATTCAAATATTGTTCATAGATAAACTTGATCATAAACCCACAATTCATCGGTCTAAACAAACACATTGCAAAAAAGAAGATTACATCGAATAGATCTCCACAAGAGAGGGAATGTAACGCCTCGGACACACCCGCCGGTGGTCGTTACTCCTGGCGGGATCTAGATTGGCCCCACAGATCAATACTAGTCTTTTCTGCACACTTTGTCCTCACTCGTGCGCACCCGGGAGCAACTTCCCGGTCGGTCACCCATCCTGACACTACTCCAAGCTGAGCACACTTAACTTTGGAGTTCTGTCCGAATGAGCTCCCGGAAAAGAAGGAATTCCTTATTGATATGAGTAGTCTATCATCCCTAATAAGCCAGGCTATCACATACACCCCCACTCAGAGGAACCGACGTCCTCGTCGGGCCACAGGAACGTTCCCTCTTGGCACAAACGTCTGTGCTTCCAGTCTGGTACATGTGCCATGTCGGGTGCCACGACGGGTCACAAACGTCATGAACAACATGACCACGCACCTGTCCACAACCATCCGTGTAACCACGAGGGTAGGCTTTGATACCAACTTGTAACGCCCCGGACACACCCGCCGGTGGTCATTACTCCTGGCGGGATCTAGACTGGCCCCACAGATCAATACTAGTCTTTTCTGTTCACTTTGTCCTCACTCGTGCGCACCCGGGAGCAACTTCCCGGTCGGTCACCCATCCTGACACTACTCCAAGCTGAGCACGCTTAACTTTGGAGTTCTGTCCGAATGAGCTCCCGAAAAAGAAGGAATTCCTTATTGATATGAGTAGTCTATCATCCCTAATAAGCCAGGCTATCACACCTGTTCCCCTAATGGGCCAAATTCGGCCCATGGCAAGAGTCGGCCCGTTACTGGCCTGTTCCACTAATGGGCCAAATTCGGCCCATGGCAAGAGTCGGCCCGTTACTGGCCTGTTACCCTAATGGGCCAAATTCGGCCCATGGCAAGAGTCAGCCCGTTTCTGGCCTGTTAACCCGTTGCGGTGTTTCGGGCCCGTCCTATATTCTGTCCCATTAACGACCCGTTATGCCTGTGACAGAATTAAGCCTTTGCTGTCCTACGGCCTGTTAACGGCATGTTACCAGTCTGGGCCGATACCAATTACGCCCAATTATGGCCCATGTAGACCCATTTATCTGACGGCCCGAGGCCCACCGATTACAGGCCCATTTATCGACGGCCGGTAGGAGACCCATGGATCCTATGGCCCGTATATGGCCCATGGTAGTTGCGGCCACTAGCAAACTAGGGAAAAGAAGACTAGGAAATAAATAAGGCTGAAACTAACGCTAGGCTATTAAGGCGATTGCACAGATTACATCCACTCGGCATCAAAGATCGCCACCAGTGCAAATATAGGGAACACCCTACACTATACAAAAATGGCTTGCTGTTTTCTTTAGGCGGTGGATGCATGTTAAGAATAAATTTTTTATCGCACCAAAACAAATTACAACTATATAACAAAAGGAAGGTTGGCATAAAACTTAACAGTCTAGCAGATAAATGCACCACCAGAAGTTCAGAAGCTCAGTTCATTTGACCTGACTGTTACGTTTTCATGTTGTATTGTCCGATGGAGCACCATAACCCTCGCCTTCATTTCCCCTAGGCTCCTGAACAACATAGCAAATGTCTGATAGTCTGGTTTCAAAACCATGCATATCTTGATGACATTGAGCAATGTTTCTCCTTGTTTCACAAAGGGTCT
>NC_053024.1:517995792-518006391 GCF_003073215.2 Triticum urartu
CTTGACACAAGACGAGTTGGCAATATCAGATGAACCTTGTGAGCTTCAACAGCAAGAAGGTAGTTGCTGGAGTCAAGTTACAGTTGCATGCTTCTTTATACGTAGTCTCACAGTTTGATGTACACTAACACTTCCTATGTTCGTTGTTGGACTAGCACCTAGGCGCAAGAGGAAACAAACATCAAGGATAATGCTCGATAGGTTAACTAAATCTAGAGGAGGAAGAATGGAGATCCATTTTGAGGCAGGTTTAAAAAGGCCACGTGATGCTACAGAGTCAGCCAAGTTAGTATCAGAGGCAGCGGTTGCCGTTAGGTGTCATGTACGTATCCTCCCAACATGGATTCAGTACAGGAATGACAAAGACGAAACCCAGTTCAACACCTTCCTCGACCATTTATCTGTAAGTATGGTTATGTGTGGAAAGTAGTAATATCGTCTTGCTCTGTCCCATACTTTCTAGGTTGTTGATAATGAGACTCCCATAATTGTCAACAGATGAGGTTCAAGTTGGATAGCCAAGATGAAGAGAGGGCTTTTTAGCTCAATGGGGTACGTGATGTAACATGTGTGAATGTGTAGTTGATGCATTCGGCGGGGCCTAGAGAGGTCTGTGTGTATTACGTATTCGAGAGAGGCATGTATAGAGGGGCCGACGGGGGGCGTGGGAGAGATAGCACGAGAAATGAGAGCGGTCTAGAGAGAGAGAGACGAATATGACGTCATGACAAGAGATTCCATTCCCTTGAGTGTGTATATGCAAGGGGGGAGGGAATAGAGGCACCAGGAGAAATTTTCTGTGTGTGTGGTGTTTGTGTTGGTATGTGTGGGTGTGAGAAGATAATGAGACGTGGGGGCAGAGGGTGTGTCACCGCGTGAGGTCCGGTGGGTCGAGGTGAGGCCCTTCATTCGGTTCCGTCCTGCGCCACATTGGTCGGCCCGTGACGCATTTTGGAAGACCCATGGATGACTAGTCGTACACAGACAAAGATAGCAGAATTGTGAAGGACTCTGTGTCCACTGACAAAGCCAGCTAGGATTTGTAACCCTAGGTTCTCGGACTAAGGTAACCCCTTTATCTTTGATATTACTATTCATCCAACCTAACTTTAAGGGGCATCCTACAGAATGCTCTGCTAGAATCATACTCGTCGACTAGGAAGAGAGGTGTGAGACAATGCGTGAGAGACATGCGTAAAGATAATGTGCGTACATGAGACACGTAGGCAGGTCCATGTATATAGAAAGGGTCGATGAAGATTGTGCGTGTGTATGTTTGCGAGAGGAAGAGTGCTTGTGATAAAGGTTAGTGGAAACAATTGTAAATGGTTACGGGAGGGAGGGAGGGTTATATCTAGAGCATGTGTGCGAGAAAGACACCTCGAGAGAGAGTGTGTGAGCATGTGTGAGAGACCACCAATAGAGAGTGAAACTACACGTAAAAGACTGCTCTACACACTGATTAAATATATAAATTGTATCCAAATATTAGGATGGGATCATGATATTTGCAATTCGCGTAAGGAGCGGTCATTGATCCATCAGACATCTAGAATCTATCGAATTTGAGCATGTCTATGTTATTATTCGACACAATTGATCCACATAGTTAGTATTTTGAAGTCCAGACAATGCATCGCTTTAGCAATCGAATATAAACGTGAGTATAGTTCATGTTGTGTGTGTAAAGCACATTATACACACGAAAATTACACAATGGACATTATAAATAGCTACCTATGAACTAGCATACATTTGAATTCAACTTAAGGTGGTTTAAAAAAATCGAATTCAACATGAAGTCCATTCAATTATTTGAATTTGATATCATGGCATTTGTAAACCATGCCTAAATTATGGGGGCACCAATCTTTGCTCTGATTATGTACATAATAGCATATGTAGTCGTGTACAAAATAGATTCAAATTTAGCTCCTCCATTCCAAAATAATCGTAGTTATAGGATTTTCAAGTGTCAAAATTTCAAACGAAGCGCCAAATATAACATTGTCTATTTAGGCCAATCCTAATAGTTCAAGAGTACTCTAAACGTGAATGCTTGTGTTTCAAAATTTCGAACAAAGCGCCAAAAGAGCCTCTACTCGCCCGAAACCGCGTGAGACCAATGTTTGGTAGTACAAGGAAATTACTTTTCTAATAACTCCGACTCGTGAAACCTACCGGCCCGACGTACAAAGGTCTAAACCGGGGTAGGTTTGTAGCTTCATCTAGACGCCACGCAACCGCATCCGAAAAACATTCATACACAATGGCCGCCTAAGCACACATGTGAGCGGCCGAAATCACTCCCGCCCACTATTTGGGACACCTGGGATTACCATCCTACCCCCGACCCGCAGTAGTTCCGAAATTTAAGAGGGGGCAATGTTTGTACTTTCCCCAAATTTCAAACAAGCGCGTCCCATCTTCTGTTCAAAAAAGCTAAAAACAAGCGCGTCCTAGACTGAAACATGGTTCCCTCCCACCCGTCAGATTCCCCATTCGTACTCCGTGGGCGCCAAAACTACCTCTCCACCAGCCGCGAAACCCCAACGTCCTCCGTCCGCCACCCCATCCCACCCATCAACCGCCACCCTCCTCCATCACGCCGGAGCCGATACCCCGACGTCGTCGTCCACCGCAACCTCAACCGCAACGCCCTCCATGGCTAGTAGTTGAAGCCAAGGCCGAGCCGTCCGTACCCGAGCCAGTTCAACCACGCCGTCCTATGCCTCACCGCTGCTGCTCCAACTTCGCCACCCTCCACCGCACCGGAGCTGTTCCTGCTACGCCATCCTTCGCCGCCTTGAATCTGCTTCCCCTCCGCCAGTTGACCGCTTCTTCTTGATACTAGATGTTCCTAGTAACTCGTGATGCACAAGGTTTCTCCTCATATACTATTTCACCTTAGCTAGAGGTCCGTCGCCCCCCTGAATTTCAATTTCTGGCCAGTTGATTCCCAATTAACGCAAACATTCCCCAGCGCAACAGGCGCTAGTATGCCTATTACGTCGGGGAAGCAGTGCCTTGGTGTTTATGTTAGGGGCGTGTGCGGCCTAGAGCTACTGGCACCCGATCTGGAGGTCGGCCAGGATTAAAGGGATGGCCTGGGGGCGCTGCCAAGCACGGCGGTGGTGTGATGGTGTGCTGGAGGAGTACCTGCATTTCCTGTGCTCATATACTACAAAATCATATGGAGTAGAATCTAATTTTGTTTGTCATGCAATGTTGTAGAGCTATCATATGTCTCCTGTCATTTATTTTTCAGCCACCTGCTATCTGCTACTTTTACAGTGCACTAGTTCTGCACACACTTCACCCTTACTCTCACTATTGGGTTTTTATGCAAGGGTATTTCAGACTCTGCTGCCATGAGAGAAGCCAAAAAGAAAAGAGAGAAGTCGCTCTAGCTTCGTATGCGGGTAGGCAAGACACGTTACAGCGCTATAAAGGGTGCAGTGTCAGCAGATGGAGTCGGTAAACGTAGCTCTGGAGGTGATGACCTCGCTCGCAATGAACCACCATCCCAGGTGCTTGCTTTAACTTCGCGGTGTCATATGTGGTTGCATGTTCCATATGGTGTCTAGCTTTTATTCGAAAGGCCGAAGTCGGTAAGATAAGGAAAGATATATTTTTACATGAACCACCATCCTGTGAGCACCAGAAGACAAATAGCTAGTCAGGGCACTGGCCGAGCCAGTGACAAGCCCAGCAAAGAAAGGCATCACCTGGAAGCCAACTAAAAAGCCGCGATGGTGGCGAAGCAGCCCGCCTCCCACTAGGCTCTCAGGTCCTAGATGATCATGCTCACCACTCTAGCCGAATGTCTATCTTGTATTGCTTCCAATTTGGTTAAATTGCATCTGCTTAGCTTACACATTATACCTTTGAATATGACATGCCTTTCTGTTTTTGGTACATACTAGTACATCTGTGTATTAACCATGTTCTTAAATCAAACTAATGTTCTTGTGTATCCCTCATCAATCACTTATGACGAGGCAGGCAGGCAAGGGGACTACTCCTCATTTAAAGAATGCAGTGTCAGCCTCCCGACATGATTCTCAAGAAACAGAAATGCTAGATGAAGATAGTGAACGTAGCTCTGTAGTTGATTACAGCATTTCCCCTACACTAGCATCGCAGGTGCTTGGTCTAACTTGGCAGTGTGATATGTGGTTGCATGTTGCATATGGTGTCTAGATTGTAATTCTTCCAATCTGGTTAAACTGCATGTGCTAGTCTGCTTAGCTTATACATTATACCTGTTAATGTGACATGCCTTCCTGTATTTAGTACATAGTACATCTGTCTATTAAGAATGTCCTTACATAAAACTATTGTTTTTTTTGTATCCCGCATTAATCAACATGACGAGACACCTTTAGTATATGCAGTGCGATATTAGTTGCATCTTTCATATGATTTATAGCATGCGCTGCTTCTAATTTGTTGAAATTCCATTTATGATGGGACGCTTTTAACTTGGCAGAGTCATATTGGTTGCATCTTTCATGTGGTGTCTAGCTTGCATTTTATTGCTTTTTCTTCTCGATTTTACTTGACAATTCAAAATCAATAAAGCGGAAGGAAGTTAGCAAGGCAACGGATAAAGGTGCTCCTTCCGAACAGAGGGCCTCTACAGTTTCTACTCCTCCACACCCCCAAGATGATTTCCAAGACAACACATGCATAGACACTCAACAAAGCTGTGTCTATGATGAGCACGTCTCCCCTAGTGCAGCATCACCGTTGCTCCCTCTAACTTGGCACTGTTATATGTGGTTGCATGTTATGTGTGATGTCTAGCTTGTATTGCTTCTAATTTTGTTGAATTCCATCTGCTTACTTTACGCATTATACTTGAATAAGACTTGTGTTCCTGTTTCTAGAACATACAATATTTGTCTATCACACCATGTTCTTACATCAAATTACTACTACTGTGTAACCTGCAACAATCACTTACCATAAGACACGTTTGACTTCGGAGTGTGATATAGGTTACATCTCACATTCTTTTCTAGCTTGTACTACTAATTTGTTGAAATGGCACTTATGACGAGACAGTTTTAACTTGGTAGAGTGATATTCGTTGCATCTTTCATATGGTGTCTAGCTTTCATTGCTTCTAATTTGTTGAAATGCCTTCTCCTTACTTTACACATCATGGCCTTGTACAATGGTTGGTGCTTAGGGGAGGTGCTTAGAGAAATAAACCAGGCTTTCCTTAAGCACCAGTGCCTATTTGTACAGGGTAGACGCTTAACTAAGCGTCTCTCATGTAGAAATAAGCACTGGTGCTTCAGAAAATCCGGTTTATTTTTCTAAGTACCTTCCTAAGCACCTACCATTGTACAAGGCCTAAGCTGTGAATATGCAATGTTGTGAATATGCAATGGCACTAATGACGAGAGACCTCTAACATGGTAGTGTGATGTTGTTTGCATCTTGCATATGATTTATTTCTTGTACTGCTTCACATTTGTTTAAACACCATTTATGATGAGACATTGTTAACTTGGCAGAGCGATATTTGTAGCATCTTTCATATGGTGTCTACCTTCCATTGCATTGCTTCTAATTTGGTGAAATGTCTTCTTAGTTTACACATCATAGTTCTTCGGTTATCTCTTCCGTCCTGTTTTTCATACATATTACATCCTCCTATCATGTGGTTGTCTAACATCAAAGTTCAGTTTGTCTGCATCACGCATCAATTTGTTTTGAAGAACTAAACTGTAATTCGTTTTTCTTGTCGTCTTGACTTAACATGGCACGGAGAAAGAGGAAGAAACACAGAATGGCAGGGAATGAGAAGCGGATGAATCCTGCAGATTCTGCTGGTACTGATGGTGCAATAGAAGGTCAAAGTCCAGCGGAAAATTCTACAAACACGGCATCCCATGCTACACGAGTTGCAAAAAAGCCAAACAGAAACAAATAGTTGCCACCAAACAAGCAGAGACAAACCTAGTTCTCGCAACACCTACCACAGTACTACCAGCTGCACGACTTACTCGTGTGTCAACTGAGCTAGCAGCACGTTCCCAAGCTCCCTTGCCACATGACACTACTTCTCAAGCACTCTTGACACAAGACGAGTTGGCAATATCAGATGAACCTTGTGAGCTTCAACAGCAAGAAGGTAGTTGCTGGAGTCAAGTTACAGTTGCATGCTTCTTTATACGTAGTCTCACAGTTTGATGTACACTAACACTTCCTATGTTCGTTGTTGGACTAGCACCTAGGCGCAAGAGGAAACAAACATCAAGGATAATGCTCGATAGGTTAACTAAATCTAGAGGAGGAAGAATGGAGATCCATTTTGAGGCAGGTTTAAAAAGGCCACGTGATGCTACAGAGTCAGCCAAGTTAGTATCAGAGGCAGCGGTTGCCGTTAGGTGTCATGTACGTATCCTCCCAACATGGATTCAGTACAGGAATGACAAAGACGAAACCCAGTTCAACACCTTCCTCGACCATTTATCTGTAAGTATGGTTATGTGTGGAAAGTAGTAATATCGTCTTGCTCTGTCCCATACTTTCTAGGTTGTTGATAATGAGACTCCCATAATTGTCAACAGATGAGGTTCAAGTTGGATAGCCAAGATGAAGAGAGGGCTTTTTAGCTCAATGGGGTACGTGATGTAACATGTGTGAATGTGTAGTTGATGCATTCGGCGGGGCCTAGAGAGGTCTGTGTGTATTACGTATTCGAGAGAGGCATGTATAGAGGGGCCGACGGGGGGCGTGGGAGAGATAGCACGAGAAATGAGAGCGGTCTAGAGAGAGAGAGACGAATATGACGTCATGACAAGAGATTCCATTCCCTTGAGTGTGTATATGCAAGGGGGGAGGGAATAGAGGCACCAGGAGAAATTTTCTGTGTGTGTGGTGTTTGTGTTGGTATGTGTGGGTGTGAGAAGATAATGAGACGTGGGGGCAGAGGGTGTGTCACCGCGTGAGGTCCGGTGGGTCGAGGTGAGGCCCTTCATTCGGTTCCGTCCTGCGCCACATTGGTCGGCCCGTGACGCATTTTGGAAGACCCATGGATGACTAGTCGTACACAGACAAAGATAGCAGAATTGTGAAGGACTCTGTGTCCACTGACAAAGCCAGCTAGGATTTGTAACCCTAGGTTCTCGGACTAAGGTAACCCCTTTATCTTTGATATTACTATTCATCCAACCTAACTTTAAGGGGCATCCTACAGAATGCTCTGCTAGAATCATACTCGTCGACTAGGAAGAGAGGTGTGAGACAATGCGTGAGAGACATGCGTAAAGATAATGTGCGTACATGAGACACGTAGGCAGGTCCATGTATATAGAAAGGGTCGATGAAGATTGTGCGTGTGTATGTTTGCGAGAGGAAGAGTGCTTGTGATAAAGGTTAGTGGAAACAATTGTAAATGGTTACGGGAGGGAGGGAGGGTTATATCTAGAGCATGTGTGCGAGAAAGACACCTCGAGAGAGAGTGTGTGAGCATGTGTGAGAGACCACCAATAGAGAGTGAAACTACACGTAAAAGACTGCTCTACACACTGATTAAATATATAAATTGTATCCAAATATTAGGATGGGATCATGATATTTGCAATTCGCGTAAGGAGCGGTCATTGATCCATCAGACATCTAGAATCTATCGAATTTGAGCATGTCTATGTTATTATTCGACACAATTGATCCACATAGTTAGTATTTTGAAGTCCAGACAATGCATCGCTTTAGCAATCGAATATAAACGTGAGTATAGTTCATGTTGTGTGTGTAAAGCACATTATACACACGAAAATTACACAATGGACATTATAAATAGCTACCTATGAACTAGCATACATTTGAATTCAACTTAAGGTGGTTTAAAAAAATCGAATTCAACATGAAGTCCATTCAATTATTTGAATTTGATATCATGGCATTTGTAAACCATGCCTAAATTATGGGGGCACCAATCTTTGCTCTGATTATGTACATAATAGCATATGTAGTCGTGTACAAAATAGATTCAAATTTAGCTCCTCCATTCCAAAATAATCGTAGTTATAGGATTTTCAAGTGTCAAAATTTCAAACGAAGCGCCAAATATAACATTGTCTATTTAGGCCAATCCTAATAGTTCAAGAGTACTCTAAACGTGAATGCTTGTGTTTCAAAATTTCGAACAAAGCGCCAAAAGAGCCTCTACTCGCCCGAAACCGCATGAGACCAATGTTTGGTAGTACAAGGAAATTACTTTTCTAATAACTCCGACTCGTGAAACCTACCGGCCCGACGTACAAAGGTCTAAACCGGGGTAGGTTTGTAGCTTCATCTAGACGCCATGCAACCGCATCCGAAAAACATTCATACACAATGGCCGCCTAAGCACACATGTGCGCGGCCGAAATCACTCCCGCCCACTATTTGGGACACCTGGGATTACCATCCTACCCCCGACCCGCAGTAGTTCCGAAATTTAAGAGGGGGCAATGTTTGTACTTTCCCCAAATTTCAAACAAGCGCGTCCCATCTTCTGTTCAAAAAAGCTAAAAACAAGCGCGTCCCAGACTGAAACATGGTTCCCTCCCACCCGTCAGATTCCCCATTCGTACTCCGTGGGCGCCAAAACTACCTCTCCACCAGCCGCGAAACCCCAACGTCCTCCGTCCGCCACCCCATCCCACCCATCAACCGCCACCCTCCTCCATCACGCCGGAGCCGATACCCCGACGTCGTCGTCCACCGCAACCTCAACCGCAACGCCCTCCATGGCTAGTAGTTGAAGCCGAGGCCGAGCCGTCCGTACCCGAGCCAGTTCAACCACGCCGTCCTATGCCTCACCGCTGCTGCTCCAACTTCGCCACCCTCCACCGCACCAGAGCTGTTCCTGCTACGCCATCCTTCGCCGCCTTGAATCTGCTTCCCCTCCGCCGACATACAGCCACGGCAACACAGTCAACAATTTGGCAATGGGTTCGTCCGAGCCTGCACCCTCCAGAACATCGGTTTCCCCAGTAAAAAGAAGAAGATCGGCGCGACATGTGGAGGTGACCACACCGGCAACCGAAAAACGTACTCCTCTTCCCTTATTCGTGCAAATCTTACGTCTCTGCTTGCACGGTATTCATCCTATAGAAGACACCAGTTGACCGCTTCTTCTTGATACTAGATGTTCCTAGTAACTCGTGATGCACAAGGTTTCTCCTCATATACTATTTCACCTTAGCTAGAGGTCCGTCGCCCCCCTGAATTTCAATTTCTGGCCAGTTGATTCCCAATTAACGCAAGCATTCCCCGGCGTAACAGGCGCTAGTATGCCTATTACGCCGGGGAAGCAGCGCCTTGGTGTTTATCTTAGGGGCGTGTGTGGTCTAGAGCTACTGGCACCCGATCTGGAGGTCGGCCATGATTAAAGGGATGGCCTGGGGGCGCTGCCAAGCACGGCGGTGGTGTGATGGTGTGCTGGAGGAGTACCTGCATTTCCTGTGCTCATATACTACAAAATCATACGGAGTAGAATCTAATTTTGTTTGTCATGCCATGTTGTAGAGCTATCATATGTCTCCTGTCATTTATTTTTCAGCCACCTGCTATCTGCTACTTTTACAGTGCACTAGTTCTGCACACACTTCACCCTTACTCTCACTATTGTGTTTTTATGCAAGGGTATTTCAGACTCTGCTGCCATGAGAGAAGCCAAAAAGAAAAGAGAGAAGTTGCTCTAGCTTCGTATGCGGGTAGGCAAGACATGTTAAAGCGCTATAAAGGGTGCAGTGTCAGCAGATGGAGACGGTAAACGTAGCTCTGGAGTTGATGACCTCGCTCGCAATGAACCACCATCCCAGGTGCTTGCTTTAACTTCGGGGTGTCATATGTGGTTGCATGTTCCATATGGTGTCTAGCTTGTATTCGAAAGGCCGAAGTCGGTAAGATAAGGAAAGATATATTTTTACATGAACCACCATCCTGTGAGCACCAGAAGACAAATAGCTAGTCAGGGCACTGGCCGAGCCAGTGACAAGCCCAGCAAAGAAAGGCATCACCTGGAAGCCAACTAAAAAGCCGCGATGGTGGCGAAGCAGCCCGCCTCCCACCAGGCTCTCAGGTCCTAGATGATCATGCTCACCACTCTAGCCGAATGTCTAGCTTGTATTGCTTCCAATTTGGTTAAATTGCATCTGCTTAGCTTACACATTATACCTTTGAATATGACATGCCTTTCTGTTTTTGGTACATACTAGTACATCTGTGTATTAACCATGTTCTTAAATCAAACTAATGTTCTTGTGTATCCCTCATCAATCACTTATGACGAGGCAGGCAGGCAAGGGGACTACTCCTCATTTAAAGAATGCAGTGTCAGCCTCCCGACATGATTCTCAAGAAACAGAAATGCTAGATGAAGATAGTGAACGTAGCTCTGTAGTTGATTACAGCATTTCCCGTACACTAGCATCGCAGGTGCTTGGTCTAACTTGGCAGTGTGATATGTGGTTGCATGTTGCATATGGTGTCTAGATTGTAATTCTTCCAATCTGGTTAAACTGCATGTGCTAGTCTGCTTAGCTTATACATTATACCTGTTAATGTGACATGCCTTCATGTATTTAGTAC
>NC_053024.1:518007391-518034371 GCF_003073215.2 Triticum urartu
AGAGAGAGATTTTTTTATAGCCTCTAGGGTATATTTCCTTGAAGGAGGATAGGAGGAGAGGGCGAATAAAACGGCAAGGGTGAATGGGGAGAGGAAAACGAGAGGCAAATGGCAAATAATGTAATGCGAGAGATAGGGATTGTGATGGGTACTTGGTATATTGAGTTTTTGCGTAGACTCCCCGGCAACGGCGCCAGAAATCCTTCTTGCTACATCTTGAGCTTGCGTTGGTTTTCCCCGAAGAGGAAGGGATGAGTAGCAGAGTAGCGTAAGTATTTCCCTCAGTTTTTGAGAACCAAGGTATCAATCCAGTAGGAGCCCACACTCAAGTCCCTCGTACCTGCACAAAGCGATAGCTACTCGCAACCAACGCGATTAGGGGTTGTCAAGCCCTTCACGGTCACTTACGAGAGTGAGATCTGATAGATAAAATATTTTTGGTATTTTTGATATAAAGATGCAAAGTAAAAAGTAAAAGCAAAGTAAATAGCAAAACAATATAAAAGTGATAGAGATTGATATGATGAGAATAGACCCGGGGGCCATAGGTTTCACTAGTGGCTTCTCTCAAGAGCATAAGTATTCTACGGTGGGTGAACAAATTACTATTGAGCAATTCATAGAATTGTGCATAATTATGAGAATATCTAGGCATGATCATGTATATAGGCATCACGTTCCGTGACAAGTAGATCGAAACGATTCTGCATCTACTACTATTACTCCACTCATCGACCGCTATCCAGCATGCATCTAGAGTATTAAGTTAAAAACAGAGTAACGCTTTAAGCAAGATGACATGATGTAGAGAGATAAATTCATGCAATATGAAATAAACCCCATCTTGTTATCCTCGATGGCAATGATACAATACGTGCCTTGCTGCCCCTTCTGTCACTGGGTAAGGACACCGCAAGATCGAACCCAAAGCTAAGCACTTCTCCCATGGCAAGAACTACCAATCTAGTTGGCCAAACCAAACGGATAATTCGAAGAGACTTGCAAAGATAACCAATCAGCATAAAAGAATTCAGAGAAGATTCAAATATTATTCATAGATAGACTTGATCATAAAACCACAATTCATCGGTCTCAACAAACACACCGCGAAAAGAAGATTACATCGAATAGATCTCTACAAGAGAGGGGGAGAACTTTGTATTGAGATTCAAAGAGAGAGAAAAAGCCATCTAGCTACAAACTATGGACCCGAAGGTCTGAGGTAAACTACTCACACTTCATCGGAGGGGCTAGGATGATGTAGAAGCCCTCCGTGATGATGGCCCTCTTCCGGCGGAGCTCCGAAACAGGCCCCAAGATGGGATCTCGTGGATACAGAAAGTTGCGGCGGTGGAATTAGGGTTTTGGCTCCTGTTCTGATTGTTTGGGGGTACGTGTGTATATATAGGAGGAAGGAGTACGTCGGTGGAGCACGGAGGGGCCCACGAGGCAGGGGGCGTGCCCTAGGGGGGGCGCCCCCCACCCTCGTGACCACCTCTTTGATCCCTTGCAGTAGGGTCCAAGTCTCCTGGATCACGTTCGGTGAGAAAATCACGTTTCCAAAGATTTTATTCTGTTTGGACTCCGTTTGATATTCTGTTTATCCGAAACACTGAAATAGGCAAAAAAAACAACAATTCTGGGCTGGGCCTCCGGTTAATAGGTTAGTCCCAAAAATAATATAAAAGTGGAAAATAAAGCCCAATATAGTCCAAAACAGTAGATAATATAGCATGGAGCAATCAAAAATTATAGATACGTTGGAGACGTATCAGTATTTTATCACGCTTGTGTTAAAAATAAGAATTGTTTTCCTAAGCACAAAAGTTTCTGTTTTTCAGCAAGATTAAATCAACTATCACCGTAAACCATCCCAAAGGCTTTACTTGGCACTTTATTTAAACAAAAGCTATAAAACATGATTACTACAGTAGCATAATCATGTGAACACACCAAAATAGTAGGTATAAATGTTGGGTTGTCTCCCAACAAGCGCTTTTCCTTTAATGCCTTTCTAGCTATGCATGATGATTTCAATGATGCTCACATAAAAGATAGGAATTGAAACATAATGGGAGCATCATGAAGCATATGACAAGCACATTTAAGTCTAACCCACTTCCTATGCCTAGGTATTTTGTGAGCAAACCACTTGTGGGAGCAAGAATCAACTAGCATAGGAAGGTAAAACAAGCATAACATCAAAACTTTCAACACATAAAGAGGAAACTTGATATTATTGAGATATGTAGGAGCATAAGTTGCTCTCTCATAATAATTTTTAGTAGAATCATGAACGAATTCAACAATATAACCATCACATAAGGCATTACTTTCATGATCCATAAGCATAGAAATTTTACTACTCTCTACATAAGCAAAAATCTTCTCATTCGAAATAGTGAGAGTATCATAAGAAACTCGAATACTATAAATTGTTTCCACATTAAAAGAATAATGTTCAGAAAAAGGGTAATAATAATTATGACAAGCTTTCTAAATATAATCATCACTACTTTTTATAACATAAGTGTCATCTCAATAATCATCATAAGTAGGAGGCATGCTATCATCATAATAAATTTGCACATCAAAACTTGGGGTACTAAAAATATCATCTTCATTAAGTATAGCACCCCCAAGCTTGGGGCAAACATTAATTGCAGCAAATAATTCTCAAACATGTCATTCTCATCAAACATAGCATCCCCAAGCTTGGGCATTTGCATATCATAGGCATAATCACTCTCATTATTAATAGTATGTATAACACCAATAGTATAGCAATTATTATCATCACAATTTTCTAAGTTGGTGCCAAAAAGATTCTCAAGATTATAACAAGTATCATTACTTTCCCAATCATAATCATCACAATGAGCAATAGGCATAACAATAATAGGAGCAACATCACTTGGGAGTGATACCTTTTACCTTTGCTTCTTCGTCTTTTCTTTTTCTTCTTCACATCATGTGTGGGTTTTATCACCCTTTTGGAGCTCCTTATTGATGAGATTGGTTGAATAAAAAGCTCCTCCTCATTACGTGATTCATCATAAGAGAAAATAGGAGGATATTGGGAAACCTCTTCCCCTTCACTAGTATTCTCTTCATCTTCTATTTTCTTTCTTGTCTTTAAGTAATTGGAAATATAAGGATTCTCAATGTAATTTACCACACAGTACAAAGAAATTTCCTCTAAATCAAAATCAAGAAATTTCTCAAGGTTATATTCTGGAATATACCTAGTTATACGTTTCATTTCTTCATATCCCAGAAGCAAACTAAGTTCATTACCATGCGCAAGGGAAATCAAGTCATCACAATTTTTGGACACGATTCGATCATGAAACAATTTGCATTTGATAGTTAAATGACCATGTTCATGGCAAAGTTCACAAGGATGGCTAAAAATATTAAATTTTTCAGCACAAACATCTAGCCTCTCTTGCAACGATTTAGTTTCTAAATACTTATGCCTCTTGCAAAATCTATCTTCCATTTTTGGTATGTAACAGCAAACTCTATGCACTCCACAAAAATTGACATGCTTATAAGAGATATTTTTATCATGACTAGTGCAATCATCATTAGTACTATGGATATCCAAATAATTCATACTAACAACATTGTAATCATGCTCATCATTCAAAGATTGTATGTCAAACATTTTTATTGCATTCTTCCTCTAGCAATTGAGCAGAATTATCAGAATCCTTATTTTCATGAAAGACATTAAAAAGATGAAGCAAATGAGGCAACCTAAATTCCATTTTTTGTAGTTTTCTTTTATAGACTAAAGTAGTGATAAAACAAGAAAATAAAAGATTCGATTGCAAGATCTAAAGATATACCTTCAAGCACTAACCTCCCCGGCAACGGCACCAGAAAAGAGCTTGATGTCTACTATGCATGTACACTCCGCAACTTTATCCTGGTTGACGTTGTGGGGCCTCCAAGTGCAGAGTTTTGTAGGACAGCAATAAATTTCCCTCAGTGGATGACCTAAGGATTTATCAATTTGTGGGAGGCGTAGGCTGAAGATGGTCTCTCTCAAACAACCCTGCAACCAAATAACAAAGAGTCTCTTGTGTCCCCAACACACCCAATACAATGGTAAATTGTATAGGTGCACTAGTTCGGCGAAGAGATGGTGATACAAGTGCAATATGGATGGTAGATATAGGTTTTTGTAATATGAAAATATAAAAACAGCAAGGTAACTAGTAACAAAAGAGAACAAAAATGGTATTGCAATGCTTAGAAACAAGGCCTAGGGTTCATACTTTCACTAGTGCAAGTTCTCTCAACAATGATAACATAATTAGATCATATAACAATCCCTCAACGTGCAACAAAGAGTCACTCCAAAGTCACTAATAGCAGAGGATAAATGAAGAGATTATTGTAGGGTACGGAACCACCTCAAAGTTATTCTTTCTGATCGATCTATTGCTCTATTCCTATAAGTGTCACAAACAGCCCTAGAGTTCATACTAAAATAACACCTTAAGACACACATCAACCAAAACCCTAATGTCACCTAGATACTCCAATGTCACCACAAGTATCCGTGGTTTGATGATATGCATCACACAATCTTAGATTCATCTATTCAAACCAACACACAGAACTGCAAAGAGTGCCCCAAAGTTTCTAGCAGAGAGTCCAGACGAGAAGTGTGCCAACCCCTATGCATAAGTTCACAAGGTCACAGAACCCACAAGTTGATCACCAAAACATACATCAACTAGATCACGTGAATATCCCATTGTCACCATAGATAAGCACATGCAAGACATACATCAAGTGTTCTCAAATCCTTAAAGACTCAATCCGATAAGATAACTTCAAAGGGAAAACTCAATCCATTACAAGAAGGTAGAGGGGGAGAAACATCGTAAGATCCAACTATAATAGAATCGCGGTACATCAGGATCGTGCCAAATCAAGAACACGAGAGAGAGAGAGATCAAACACATAGCTACTGTTGCATACCCTCAGCCCCGAGGGTGAACTACTCCCTCCTCGTCATGGAGAGTGACGGGATGATGAAGACGGCCACTGGTGATGGTTTCCCCCTCGGCGAGGGTGCCGAAACGGGCTCCCGATTGGTTTTTCGTGGCTACAGGGGCTTGTGGCAGCGGAACTCCTGATCTACATTTATTTCTGGGGGTTTCTATATTTATAGGAATTTTTGGCGTCGAGAACAAGTCAGGGGGTCCACGAGGCGACGACAAGGATGGAGGGCACGCCCTAAGGGGGTGGGCATGCCCTCCACCCTTGTGGAGGCCTCGTGGCTCTTCTGGCCCAACTCTTTTGCTTCGGGGGCTTCTTCTGATCTATAAAAAATTACCGTAAATGTTCAGCTCATTTGGACTCCATTTGATCTTACTTTTCTATGAAACTCAAAAACAAGGAAAAACTGGCACTGGACTCTAGGTTAATAGGCTAGTCCCAAAAATCATATAAAATAGCATAAAACATCCAATATAGATAATATAATAGCATGGAACAATCAAAAATTATAGATACGTTGGAGACATATCACATACCCTCCGATACTACTCATAGATTCATCAAAATAAGCAAACAACACAAAGAAAACAGAATCTGTCAAAAACAGAACAGTCTATAGTAATCTGTAACTCTCGAATACTTCTGTAGCTCAAAAATATTCTGAAAAATTAGGACAACCTGAGCTATTTGTTTATTAATCTTCTGCAAAAAGAATTAGTATTTTATCATGCTTCTGTTAAAAATGAGAATTGTTTTCCTGAGCGCAAAAGTTTCTGTTTTTCAGCAAGATCAAATCAACTATCACCGTAAGCCATCCCAAAGGTCTTACTTGGCACTTTATTGAAACAAAAGCTATAAAACATTATTACTACAGTAGAATAATCATCTGAACACACAAAAATAGTAGGTAATGGTGTTGGGTTGTCTCCCAACAAGCGCTTCTCTTTAATGCCTTTCTAGCTAGGCATGATGATTTCAATGATGCTCACATAGAAGATAAGAATTGAAGCATAAAGGAAGCATCATGAAGCATATGACAAGCACATTTAAGTCTAACCCACTTCCTATTCATAGGGATTTTGTGAGGAAACAACTTATGGGAACAAGAATCAACTTGCATAGGAAGGTAAAACAAGCATAACTTCAAGATTTTGAGCACATAGAGAGGAAACTTGATATTATTGCAATTCCTACAAGCATATATTCCTCCCTCATAATAATTTTCAGTAGCATCATGAATGAATTATACAATATAGCTATCACATAAAGCATTCTTCTCATGATCCACAAGCATAGAAAATTTATTACTCTCCACATAAACAAATTTATTCTCATCAATAGTAGTGGGAGCAAATTCAACAAAATAACTATCATGTGAGGCATAATCCAATTGAAAATTAAAATCACGATGACAAGTTTCATGGTTATTATTATTCTTTATAGCATACTTGTCATCACAATAATCATCATAGATAGCAACTTTGTTCTCATAATCAATAGGAACCTCTTCCAAAATAGTGGAATCATCATTAAATAAAGCCATGACCTCTCCAATCCACTTTTATCAATATTGTGAAAAGATTCAACACCCTCCAAAATAGTGGGATCAATACTACCTAGAGTTGACACTCCTCCAAACCCACTTTCATCAATATAATCATCATAAATAGAAGGCATGCTATCATCATAATAAATTTGTTCATCAAAACTTGGGGGACAAAAATTATCATCTTCATCAAACATAGCATCCCCAAGCTTGTAGCTTTGCATATCATTAGTATCATGGATATTCAAAGAATTCATACTAACAACATTGCAATCATGCTCATTATTCAAGGATTTAGTGCCAAACATTTTAATGCATTCTTCTTCTAACACTTTGGCACAATTATCGGAATCCTTATTTTCATGAAAGACATTAAAAAGATGAAGCATACGAGGCAACCTCAATTCCATTTTTTTGTAGTTTTCTTTTATAGACTAAACTAGTGATAAAACAAGAATCTAATTCAATTGCAAGATCTAAAGATATACCTTCAAGCACTCACCTCCCCGGCAGCGACTCTAGAAAAGAGCTTCGTTGACGGGATGTGAGTCTCGCTTACCTAGCATCCCCGACCACGGTGCTAGAAAAGAGCTTGATGTCTACTACGTGACCTTCTTCTTGTAGACTCGTGTTGGGCCTCCAAGCGTAGAGTTTTGTAGGACAATAGCAAATTTCCCTCAAGTGGATGAACTAAGGTTTTTATCAATCCGTGGGAGGCGTAGGATGAAGATGGTCTCTCTCAAACAACCCTGCAACCAAATAACAAAGAGTCTCTTATGTAACCAACACACCCAATACAATGGTAAATTGTATAGGTGCACTAGTTCGGTGAAGATATGGTGATACAAGTGCAATATGGATAGTAGATAAAGGTTTTTTGAAATCTGAAAATATAAAAACAGCAAGGTAACTAGTGGAAAAAGTGAGCAAAAACGGTATTTCAATGCTTGGAAACAAGGCCTAGGGTTCATACTTTCACTAGTACAAATTCTCTCGACAATGATAACATAATTGGATCATATAACAATCCCTCAACGTGCAACAAAGAGTCACTCCAAAGTCACTAATAGTGGAGAATAAATAAAGAGATTATCGTAGGGTACGAAACCACCTCAAAGTTATTCTTTCTGATCGATCTATTGGGCTATTCCTATAAGTGTCACAAACAGCCCTAGAGTTCGTACTAAAATAACACCTTAAGACACACATCAACCAAAACCCTAATGTCACCTAGATACTCCAATGTCACCACAAGTATCCAAGGGTTTTATTATACGATATGCATCACACAATCTCAGATTCATCTATTCAAGCCAACACAAAGAACTTCAAAGAGTGCCCAAAGTTTCTATCGGAGAGTCAAGACGAAAACGTGTGCCAACCCCTATGGATAAGTTCACAAGGTCAGAGAACCCGCAAGTTGATCACTAAAACATACATCAAGTAGGTCATGTGAATATCCCATTATCACCATAGATAAGCACATGCAAGACATACATCAAGTGTTCTCAAATCCTTAAATACTCAATCCAATAAGATAACTTCAAAGGGAAAACTCAATCCATTACAAGGAGGTAGAGGGAGAGAAACATCATAAGATCCTTCTATAATAGCAAAGCTCACGGTGCATCAAGATCATGCCACATAGCTACTGGTACATACTGACGGAGTAAATGACCATGGGTAGCGTAGCCGGCTCCCCCTGGCACTTCAGAAAAATTATAGGCCGATCGGGCCTTCAAGCTTCCAAGACGTGGGGCCGCCTTCCTCCAGCCGACTGCCCCTCAGGCCTGCTGCGCGAAGGTGGCCTAGGCCTAAAAATCTCCAAGAAGAAAGCCCCGAGAGGGCCGGCTCCACGAAGCCGGCCACAAGAAGGCCGACTCCAAGAAGCTGCCCCCCCTCAGCGGCGGCCCAGATCGTGCCCTCAAAATCTGCACCCACATAACGGCGATGAGACGGGGCGTGGCTACAGCGAAACTTGCCACCCTTGAATCCCAGAGCACACTTAGCCACAGTACGCCGTACGGGCGGCCCTCACCCGTTCGGCGCGACACTATTGCCATATTGACCATGATGTCACCCACGACGAGCGTTAGTACGACCCATGGGCGGTGGGACCCATCCGTCATGGAGACACCCGAAGGTGGCCGGGCCACCCCCAGTCGGCCTGGGGTACGGCCGATTCCCAGTAACCGGCCAGTCCACTCCCTCGAAGGAGGCGCCCCATTAAGGAGATAAGACGAGGTGAGGCTACAGTGATAAGCCGCCCAGCGGCGGCACTGTAGCCATGCTTGCCAAGACGAAGCCCTTGCCACTCAGGGCGGGGCCACAGTAACCAGCCCCCGACAGAGCCCCCAAGCGGTGGAGCCGGCCTGTCGACCAGAGGACCGGCAGCCGGCGGGGCCCACCGGTCAGCGGGCCCCACCAGTCGGCGAAGAAGCCGGTGGGCATAGCCAGAGACGGCTAGGGCCCATGCCCAGTCGGATTACCATTGTACCCCTGGGGGTAGGCCTATATAAACCCCCTGTAAGTGCATCTAGTGCCACCCCTAGTTGGTTTTGGAGTATTGACGACAAACCTAGTTGAGGGACTAATGTGTTTGTGAGAATTGCAGGAAAACACAGGTAGAAGTCCCTCATTGATTCGGTTTTACTACCAGAGATGACCCCTAAAAATGTACGAAGACATTGAAGACAATGGTGGTTTATGAAGATATTCATATTGAAGACAATGACATGAGAAGACTCCCTATGAAGCTTTTGGAACTCGAAGACCTAGATCCTTCGTAGTTTTATTTCATTCATGTTGTGTCATAGGAACCACCGTACTGTTAAGTGGGGTCGAAGAGAACCAGTCAGAATGACTGAAGTGATGCCTAATTCAAATCCTATGTCTTCGAGCGAAGATGAGAGAAAATCTTGTCCAGAGTCAGACAAGTCAGCTTTACTTGTAGCCCAAGTAAAGTTGCCGTGTGAGTTCGAAATCCGACCGTTGGTGACACGTGTCATTTCGGTACAGATCAGGTCGGGTTGCCAAGTGGCTATAAATAGTCCACCCCCCACAACCTTAAATGGTTGGCTGCTCAGATTTCAGTGCACGGCT
Source organism: Triticum urartu (assembly GCF_003073215.2). Taxonomy (NCBI): domain Eukaryota; kingdom Viridiplantae; phylum Streptophyta; class Magnoliopsida; order Poales; family Poaceae; genus Triticum; species Triticum urartu. The sequence continues at coordinate 518,017,059 of NC_053024.1, forward strand.
TTTGTCGTTTGAGAGCAACCCACCTCGAAGCCTTTGAAAGAAAAATTCCCAGTGAGGAGAAAAGCCCTAACCACCCAGAGCCAGAGTAAATTGGGCATCACTTAAGTCTTCGTGTCTGTGTGATTTGAAGACTTATTACACTTGAGGACTGTGCATCCTCCAGACGGTTAGGCGTCGCGTTCAGAGCATCCAAGAGAACATTGTGGATTGCCAGTGAACGAAGTCTGGAGGTTTGGGAGTCTACCTTGAAGACTTACCAGGTGATTGGGCGAGGTCTGTGTGACCTTAGCTCAAGGAAATACGGTGAGGACTGGGTGTCTTGGACTAGTGTCTGACTGGGTGTCCGGGACTGTGTCCTAAGGTTTAAATACCTAGCCGCTCCAACCAGACGTACAGTTGTCACAGCAACTGGAACTGGTTCAACAAATCATTGTCTTCAACGAGTCACTGGTTTCATCTTCACTTCTTCTTACTATTACACATTGTGAAGCCATTGCTTGCTTGCTTTATCTTTTGTCTTCACAACGTGAATGTATGAACTGTTTGGCTTCATAACTTCTTCCTACCTGATCCTTTATTACACTGCAGCTGTTTGTCATTGCGTTCACTCTATTGAATACATGACCATGGCTGACTAGTGTAATCTAACTTCCGCTGCATAGTAAGGCATAATCTTCACTGTTTGTCTTCATAACTCTCACGTTTTGAAGACTTTCATAAAAATCGCCTATTCACCCCCCCTCTAGTCGATATAACGCACTTTCAATTGGTATCAGAGCAAGGTGCTCCCTTGTTCTGTGTGATTCGGTTTAACCACCTGGAGTTTTAGCTATGTCGACTGCAGGGATAATCAAAGTCTCCGCTGCTTGTCCCGTCTTCGATGGAACTGAATATCCCTACTGGAAGAATAAGATGCGCATGCATCTTGAAGCCATTGACGTCGACCTATGGTATGTCGTCGAACGGCGTTCCCAAGGCTGGAGAAGGTGTCACTGCTGCTGATGTCAAGAAGTTCGTTCAACTGGACTCTACTGCCAAGAATATCATCTGTGGTCATCTGACCAAAGGACATATGGCCCGTGTGAGTGCTTTGAAACATCTCCAAGCTGGTCTGGGACTGGCTCTCCAAGTCAATGAAGGCATCTCAACCCAGAGAGATCAGAAGAATCAGTGTCCTTCGCAACTCTTCAACCGCTTCAAGCGAAATGACAATGAGAATGTCCAGCACACATTTGACCGACTCACTGACATCACAAATGAGCTTCAAGCCCTCGGCGCCACTGAGATCACCAAACATGAAATCGTCAAGATGCTGCTGAGATCACTTGATAGTTCGTTTGACATCCTGGCCCTGATGATTCAAGAACGTCCTGATTTCAAGACACTCGATCCGTCTGACATACTTGAGAGGCTCAACACACATGAGTTTCAGCTTTCTGAGAAAAGAGATATCTACGGTCCAAACTATGGGCGAACTCGTGCCTTGAAGGCAAAAGCTGTCTCCTCATCTGAAGAAGAATCTGACTGCAGTTCTGATGATCCTGAAGACATTGGAAGAGAACTTGCAATGCTAGTGAAGAAGTTCCAAAAATTCACTAAGAAGAAAGGCTTCAGGAAATCTTCACGATCAAGCTCAAGGAATGATGAAGCTTCTGCTCATGACTACAAGAAGAAAACATGTCACAAGTGCAAGAAAACTGGACACTTCATCTCTGAGTGTCCACAGTGGGACAATGAGAACAGAAGGAAGAAGAAGAGCAAGGAATATGATTCTGACGACAAGAAGAAGAAGAAACACTCAAAGTCTTCTTCCAAGTCTTCATCAAAGTCTTCATCACACAAGAAGAGCTCATCTGGCAAGGCGCGTGCGTTTGTAGGCAAGGAGATGGATTCAGAGGAGGAATCCGCATCTGAGGAGGCAGAGGTGGAGTCTGAGGAGGAGTCTGATTCTGGCATTGCGAGTCTGGCTACAGCATACGTCGCCAAGTCCATCTTCAATACTGAAGACAATGACTGCATCACCGACACCGACGCAAATGACAAGAACGACTCCACTCCTACCTACTGCTTCATGGCACGCGGTGCCAAGGTAAACACACGCACAACTCGCTATGAAACATCTAGTGACGATGACTCTGAATGTGATTCAAAACCTAGCTACAAAACACTTGCTAAAATTGCAACTGAACAACAGAAAGCTATGGAACATATTCAAAAATTGTTAGACAGAAGCGATGATCTGTTGGGTGCTGAAATGACTCGATCTGAATCCTTAATTGAAGACATAAAAAACCTTCACGTTAAGTATCAGGAACTTGAAGATCGTCATGATACACTCTCAACAACTCATGAAAAGCTTTCCTATGATTATCTTCAAAGGAAGCAAGAACTTGAGAAATTGAGGGTGGCTCATGAAGATCTTCAAAAGGAAAACGAGTCACTTCGCGCTGAACAGATCAGTCCCGCTCAGGAAGGATTTGAACCACCATGTCTTAAATGCATTGAGCGTGATAATGCTGCTTCTGTTGCTGAATGTTCCACTGCTACTACTGTTTCAATATCTTCAACTGTTGATGTGGTAACTAACCCCTCTGCTGAGGATACCACTGCTATTGCTGATGAGAATGCTAGGTTGAAGACATTGCTTGAAACAGGGATGTACAAAAGTCTGAAAGGGCATCAGACATTATGTGATGTCCTTAAGAAGCAGATTCTGAACCGAAACCCTAGGAAAGAGGGTGTTGGGTTCGTGAGGAAAATTAATGCAGATGGGTCTTACTGAAACCTGAAGCAGTACAAACCACATGGGTTGCTGCAAAAGAATTCCTCAGCAGAAGATTTCCATCCAATCTGTCTGCTTCACTTGTGCTAACCCAATTATCATTGATGAATCCTTGATGCAAACTATAAACTGTTTAAGAATCAGAATGGTGAAGTGTTTGTTCCAGTACATTGGTACAAACTGCAGGAATGGACCCGCCTATGAAGAAGATCGGGGTTCCGAAAACATGTCTGGAAAATCTTCCTGTGAAAATGTCTTCCATGACACCTCACTTGAAGAAGACAAACCTCAGACCAAAGGCTTCATATGTCCAAATGCTTCAATACAAACAGGGGACTCACCTGAGTCGCACACTAAACGCAAATTTGCAGGGGAACCATACTCAGCATATGAATATAGAGTGGTTCATCGAACCATGTTCATATGACCAAAAATTATTCTGCTATTCCTATGAGTAATTATTGTCCACCTGCTAGACTGTTTGCTAAGGTTTCAAAGCCAAAATTCTCAGATGCTGCACTTAGACTTATAGCTTCTAAGCCACCCTTGAAGATGTGGGTGGTTAAGAAAGCTTAACTCTCTTTTGCAGGGAAAGGTCTCCAGCACAAAAACAAAATCTTCTGATGCTATTGCTGGGGACCATAAAAATCTTGTGGGGCGCAAGATAAAATGCCCAAATGGCATCATTATGTACTTCGTTCCTGAATCGCATGCTACTCTCCCATTAGTCCTAATCTGGATCTAAGTTTTCATAACCACTGGTTCGTCAAATGTTTATGCTTCACAACACTCTTCGTGAAGCCTATCCCCCTAACTGCACTGTAGGGTACGATACCAGCGACTTCAAAGTCTTCAGAATGGATTATTGACAGTGGGTGTACAAATCACATGACTGCAGAAGCCTTCTTATGGACTCAACTTTACATCCATCCGACAAGAGCACATTTCGCTGACACTGGTAAAAGTAAGGTATGGGTCTAGGTAGAGTGCAATCTCAAAGGATCAACACATGATAAAAGTCATGCTTGTTGAATCCCTTGGCTCAACTTAATGTTCTGTCTCAATGCTTGCGATTTAAATATGATTGTAATGTTTGGCAAAATTCGCTGCCTGTTGCTAATGGAATCTGACAAATCTCTAGTGTTGAAGGGTATAGGAAAGTGATGTAATGTGTAGATTTCTCAGCAGACCACAACTTGCAGTATGTTTCTTGCAAGCTTCAGAATGCTGGCTTTGGCATCGAAGGCTTGGCATGCTGGCATGAGGAACCTCCACACCCTTGCGAAGAAAAAGCACGTCATAGCATCGAAGGCGTCAAGTTCAAGAAGATCACTTATGCGGTGCCTGTGAAGCAGGGAAGATGACAAGGGCAAAACATCCTTCGAAGACAATCATGACTACTACACAACCCTTCGAACTGCTTCACATGAACTCACTACTCGACTTTTACTACTTCTGCATGCCTCTATGGCTTCGTAATTGTTGATGATTATCTAGATATACTTGGGTGCACATAATCCTTTACAAGACTGAAGTGCAGGATGTCTTCAGACGCTTCGCAAATCGAGCTATGAACAATTTTGGCGCCAAGATAAAGCACATCAGAAGTGACAATGGCACTGAATTCAAGAACACTGGCCTTGATACATATCTGGACACCTTGGGCATCACACATGAATTCTCAGCTCCATACACGCCACAGCAGAATGGCGTCGTCGAACGCAAGAACAGAACACTCATTGAGATGGCCAGAACAATGCTAGATGAATACAAGACTCCAAGAAAATTCTGGACTGAAGCCATTGATACTGCATGCCATACAATCAATCGTGTTTATCTTCACAAGCTTCTGAACAAGACATCTTATGAACTCCTAACTGGCAAGAAGCCAAATGTCAGTTACTTCAGAGTATTTGGCGCAAAATGCTGGATCAAGGACCCACACCACACCTCAAAGTTTGCACCAAAAGCACATGAGGGCTTCATGCTTGGATATGGAAAGGATTCGCACTCCTACAGAGTCTTCAATCTCTTCCACTACAAAGTGGTTGAAACAGTGGATGTGCGATTTGATGAAACCAATGGATCACAAAGAGAGCAATTGCCAAATGTGCTAGATGAAGTTCCAGCAAATGAATCAATCAAGCTTATGGGAACTGGAGAAATTGTACCTTCTGAAGCTCAACCTGAAGAAGAACTTATCATCTCAGCACCTGATCCACATGAAGACAATGCTCAGCCTGAAGATATACCTTCAAATGACCACATAGATCAGCAAGAGCAAAGTCTTCGCCCCACACACCCTCGTGTTGCAAATGAAGTACAAATTGACAAAATACTTGATAGCATCAATGCACCTGGTCCACTCACTCGTTCAAGGGCAACTCAGCTAGCAAATTTCTGTGGGCACTTCGCATTCGTCTCAATATCAGAACCCAAGAAAGTTGAAGAAGCCTTCATGGAACCTGAATGGATTCAAGCATGCAAGAAGAGCTTCAACAGTTTGAGCTGAATAATGTATGGGAACTGGTTAAGCGTCCTGATCCACGGAAGCACAACATAATAGGCACCAAATGGATATACCGCAACAAGCAAGATGAGCATGGTCAAGTTGTCAGAAACAAAGCTCGTCTAGTTGCTCAAGGATATACTCAAGTGGAGGGCATTGACTTCGATGAAACATTTGCTCCTGTGGCTAGGCTTGAAGCCATACGCATACTGCTGGCCTATGCAAATCATCATAACATACTTACTATCAAATGGATGTGAAAGTGCCTTTCTCAATGGCAAGATTGAAGAAGAAGTGTATGTTGCACAACCACCTGGCTTTGAAAATCCAAAACATCCTGATATGGTATACAAGCTCAACAAGGCACTGTATGGCCTCAAACAAGCCCCCAGGGCCTGGTATGACACACTCAAGTACTTTGAAGAGCAAAGGCTTCATACCTGGTTCCCTGGATCCCACTCTTTTCACGAAGACATATGATGGTGAACTGTTTGTGTGCCAAATATATGTGGATGACATTATCTTCGGCTGCACCAATCAGAAGTATAGTGAAGAGTTTGGATACATGATGCAAGAGCAATATCAGATGTCCATGATGGGGGAGCTGAAGTTCTTTCTCGGTCTTCAAATACGGCAACAACGCAACGGCATCTTCATATCTCAAGAGAAATATCTTAAAGAGTGCCTGAAGAAGTTCGGTATGCAAGACTGCAAAGGCTTCACAACACCAATGCCAGCCAAGCATCATCTGGGTCCCGACGACAATGGTAAAGAGTTCGATCAAAAGGTATACCGCTCCATGATTGGGTCTTTGCTTTATTTATGTGCATCTAGGCCAGATATTATGCTTAGTGTTTGCATGTGTGCTCGATTTCAAGCGGCACCAAAGGAGTCGCATCACTTAGCTGTGAAGCGAATTCTTCGATATTTGGCTCACACCCCAACTCTAGGATTATGGTATCCAAAGGGCTCAGAGTTTGATTTGGTTGGATTTTTGGATGCTGATTATGCTGGTGACAAAGTTGATCGCAAGTCTACATCAGGCACATGTCACTTTCTGGGACGATCACTTGTATGTTGGTCTTCAAAGAAGCAGAACTGTGTATCTCTCTCCACTGCTGAATCTGAATACATTGCTGCTGGATCTTGCTGCGCTCAGCTTCTGTGGATGAAGCAAACACTCAAGGATTATGGCATTCATCTGAAGCAAGTGCCACTTTACTGCGACAACGAAAGCGCCATCAAGATTGCCAACAACCCAATTCAGCACTCGAAGACAAAGCACATTGAAATTCGTCATCACTTTCTCAGAGATCATGTTGTGAGGAAGACATTGATATCATACACGTCAACACTGAAGAGCAATTGGCAGATATCTTCACAAAACCTTGGATGAGAAGAGATTTTGCAAGTTACGGTGTGAGCTAAATACTTGGAATCCTCAAATGTCCTGTGATCAGGCACACATCCTAACCTTATGCATATTGATGACTAGATGTGCAACACACGAAGTAAAGTATATCTTCAATCAATGAAGACATACATTCTAAGTGTGAATACATTAATGTGGAATTTGACTTCGGAGCGCCACGATAATTGTGCGCCGTGTCTGGGTCTAATACTTCCTATACGGTGGGTAACGCCACCACCAAATGTTCTGTTTGAAGTGTTTCTCTCATGGCGTTACCTCTCAATGTCTTCACAATTGGTTTAGTTTCATTCTCAATATGTCTTCATGGTTATCTTCACCGCGTTGATTATATGGATATATATGTACTGATGTTCTGTCCTCTACAGCATTCACTTATAGCTATGTCTTCTTGGTTGAATCTTTTGAACTAAGTGGATGTGATCGGACCCTAACCTCTCTATGCTTTCTATCTCAAACTCTATCTCTCCAAGTCATATGCATTCTGTTGAAACTGTCAAATGTCTTCACTGTGTCCTTGTCAGCTGAAGACATAGTGACAACCATAAAAGTTCGTTTTTAGTGCTCATTCCTCCACATAAGATCCGGAGAAGAAGGAACGACCGCCCGACAATTTAGGCATGCGTGGGACGTGGAACAAATCCCAATCGTCCTCTAACTGGCCACGCGTGCCTCAAATGCGAACCGCCAGGGGTACCTGCGTAATAGCGCAGTGCCGCCTCTATCCCTATAAATACACGATTCACTGCGGTCATTATCTCCTTCTTCCACCCTCGCACGAACCCTAGCGCCACCGCTAGCACTCGACGACGCCGGCGACGAAGCGCTTCACTGCCGCAACCTCTCCGACGCCGTTTTCACGCCGACAGCGGACATCGCTCTCTCCGCCGTCGCCGTAGGTGTCTTCCGTCGCCAAGTTAGGGCACGGAGGATCGAACTGCTCGGCCTCAAATCTCACTTCGTCTAGCAGTTCCAAGTGTGGTAAATAAAACCTCTTTTTACAGCTTCTTTTGATCCTACAGTTCAGTCACTTTCTGCCATAAGAAGTTTCTCTTCACACAGTTAAATCTCTCGCTGCATCTCATAACATGCCTAGTATATTCACTTGTGCTTCATAAAGTAGTTAGATTCCTCACTTGTACTGATCTATGGGTTCGTACAAATCTGGAACCAACTTCTTATCTATGAGTGAATGTCTTCGCACAATGAGGTCAATGTCTTCTAAACCGATTTATCTTCAAAATCTTCTGAGAATGCATATGACCTCTTCCCCTTCCCTCGCACCTTAATGCTGTCACATGTACATGTCCGTGGGAGAATCCTTTGGTTCTCATAGTCTGCATTCATTTGCAGAGTACTTGCAGCATCACATCAACTCGCCTGAAGCCAGTTCTTGCAAAAGGAAAGCCCTTGAAAGCCTTGAACATCTTGAAGCCTTCCAAGTTATCCATGGCTTCAGAAACAGCAGCAAGGAAGGGAGGCAGACAGCGACATGGTGAAACGTCCAAAGATCTGCCTGATGAATTGGCAGAGATGTACAAAACTGATCCTGAAGAAAGCTATGGTCAGCGCAAGACACGAATCCAATGGATTCGAAGATATTGGGCAGAGCAATGGTTCCACTACCGCTTCGTCACTCAGGAATATGCGGAGAAGTGCGCCATCAAGAGACCGTGGGGAGATGTATTATACAAAAATCTCGTACCCAAGTCCAAAGACAAGCCATTGCTCAAGGATTCTATCCATGCATGGTGAGAGGACCACAGCCAGCTGAGGCACATCCGTCATCACTTCTCTGGTGCCGCGATGATAATCTCTTCAAGCGCAACTTTCAGTTTGCACAACAGTCAGCGAAGATAAACAAGAAGAAATTTGGGCTTGACTTCAACCCTGGTCCCTCCTCACCAAGGGCAGATGGCACACGCAACGCCGATCCCAATATCATCGGGCCGTATGCCAATCTTGCAGGCCTCATCACTCGCATCCTAGTCCAAGGGACTGCTGTGAATGACCCTCCAGCAGATACTGAGTCAGATGACGCCCCTGCTGCGCCGAAGCCAAAGCAGAAGAAGCCAAAAGCTTCAAAGCCAGCAGCTTCTCCCAAGATCAAAAGAGCGAAGCCTTTAGCAACTGCACCTCCTGAAGCCAGTGTGCAGTCAGAAGGCTTATCACGAGTGTCCAAGCCCCAAGAAGCCAAGAAGCCTCAGCCACACACAGGCAAAGAGCTCACAGCTGCTGACATTCTGCGCTGCGAAGCCATTGATCTCTCAAGCGATGAAGATCTTGGAGATGATGCTCTTGAGCAGCTCATCAAGAGCAAGGAGGAGGCTGAAATCTTCAACAATCTGCCTCTGTTTGATGTCGCCATCATCCACAACTTCATCGATGAATGGTTTGACACACCAGACATAAGCTTCAATGATCTGCAGCTACCCATAGGCCTCAGCGTTGCCTTTCAAGGTGCAATCGCTTCAGAACTTGCAATAGCCCAGCGAATTGTAGAACTGAAGCAGAAAATTGATCATGAAAAGGCTCAGTTCAAGAAGCACGTGGCCAAGCTCAGTGTGCAAGAAGTGAAAAACTTCAAGATCATGTTGCACGAGCTGAAAGAAAACTTCCTGAAGACGCGTGCCGAAGCTCAAGGCTCACGAGAACGCATGAAGACTTTGGCTGAACTGTGCGTGCAAGCCTACAATGAGGCAGAAAAGCGCAAGGCACTTGGGCGTCCCGGCATTGACCCCAGGATGGCCGCGAAGAAGAAAAAGAAGGGCTGTGCCCGAACCTGAAGCGCCAAGGTCAGAACCTGATGCTCCGATTGTCTTCCCCGCTGCAACGACTGGCTCGAAGCCAAAGAGTCAATCAACCGCCTCACAGCACAAGAAGACACGGACTGCAGAGGCTAAGCTAAGAAGAGAAAACATTCTGAAGCCTCTCCTTCTGAACCCATATCAAGAAGCGCAAGACCAAGAAATCTCGGGCTGCTCCCACAGAGCCCCTGATAGTTGAACCACTCTGCGTCCGCTATCCTGACGCAGATCGTCAGATGACAGTGCATGAGCCTGGTTACATAGAGGCTCCGCACGCTGAAGACATTCCAGCAGCCAACCCAATGCTGCTGAAGACATTGGTCCCCAAGACAATGTGCAAGGTGATGCAGCCCTTCCTCAGCTTGAGACAAGCGAACAGATCAGTATTGGTCGTCCATTGACGCCAATCACACAAGATGCGTCGTGGGCAGATCGCCCACAGGAGGAAGATGAGCCCCAACCCACTGCAACTCCACCGGCGCCTACCTCCATAGGCTTCGCAAAGGGCCAAGGGCTCAGGCTGCTGAAGACATTCCGGCTGCATCAGCCGAAGAGCAAGCAGAAATACCACAAGCTCCAACTCCCCCGCACCAACAAGAAGCAGTTCTCAAGGAGAACGTGCCTGAAGCTGAAAATGTTGAGGCTGCCACAAACAACGCCGAAGCAAATGTGGAGCCCTCCCCAACAACAGCTTCAGAAGACACCGAAGCTACTGCTCCTGAACATTCTGTGCCTGAGTCTGCTGCCGGACCACAATTCAACTATCATATTGCGCACAGGCCCCAGGTCCAGAAGCCGATCCCACGACTACCAAGGTTCCCAGGTCCTGCATCAGCTCCTGGTTCCTTCAACATCAACGGCTTCAGGGCAGATAACACGTTTTTCGACCGCTCCAAGAACCCTTATTCAAGGGAACGGATTGTATCAGATAGGTTCTGGAGCCATCAACAGCGCAGCTATTATTCATGCATCCTCTACAACCAAGGCCGCATCTTTCCTCACAAGCGCCTTGAGGTTGAAGCTGTTGCAGGTCTGCCTGGTCTGGAAGAAGCACTGGATTGCTTCAAGCAAGTGGGTTTGCTGCCATTTATCACTGACGAAGAGCACTGGAACGAAGAGCTTCTGCTCCAGTTCTATGCCACTTTGCATATCAAAGGCTATAACAGAGATCCGAAGACATGGATCCTGGAGTGGATGACAGGCAATATCCATCATGAAGCCAATGCTTTCGACCTAATTGAGCTTACCGGCCTTCCCACTCCTGGCGAATTCTTTGAAGAAGGGTGCCAACTCCATGCTGAAGCCATGAGAGCATATTTCAGCGTCCTGAGCCAGATATGAGTCAGATGCTCTCAATGATGAAGCCATTTCCTCCAAATGCACCCTATCCAACTAGGTTCTTCGTTGAAGACTTAGAGTACCTGCCCAGAACAATATATCACATCATAAGGCGGACTCTCTGGCCAGTCAAGGGACACTCTCGATATGCAACGATTGATGGTGCAATGAAGACTCTCATCTTCTGCATTCTTCATGGCAAATGCTTCAATGCACAGGATCTCTTCATCCGTCAATTTGCAGCGTCTGCTTCAGAACTGTTTGGCTTAAAGTTTTATGCTCCTTGGGTTATGAGGCTGATCAAGCTTCACTCTGCAATCTCCTATCAACCCTCAGCCCGCAATCATAGGATATTTTTGCCAGATATGGACACATCTGCTGAAGCAATATATCCAGAGCCGGCCAAGCAACCACTAAGTCTTCAGAATGCAGAACACCAGAGCTTCACTCAAAATATTGAAGGTGTTGAAGCTCTCTCCGTGTATCCAATGGCTGGCACCACACGTGCCCCTGCCTCAACTGAAGCCACCAACAGCACAGCTGCAAAGAGACCCAAGAAGCGCGCACTCGTGCACTCAATGACAGAGAGCTTCTTGTGGCTCTTCACCAAAAGCAAGATAGGCATCACGACTGGCTCAAGAGGCAGATGAGAAGCATCATGCAAGACGTCAATCGCCTCAGAAATATGGCAACCAAGAATGCATTTGTCACACACGAGACCTGTCGCCGCACTTGGAAGGGCCTCACCATGATGTGCCCTGAAGCTGAACTGCATGAGGATGGCTTCACAGAGCACTTCAAATTTGACTCCACGCCTCCAAGAAGAGCGGTGATGCGCAGCACACCATCACTTGAAGAGTCAGAGTTCTCTTCTTCTGCTGCCACCGTGTCTGCCCGGATTATTGAAGAAGAAGACGACGCGACATCATCTCCACCTGCTTCAACGCGCGTCGAATCTGCACCAAGCTCGTCTGCACCACCGCCAAACAACTCCACCGACCCTGCTGCGCCTGGGAACGCGTAGAAACCTCTATGTCTTCAAACCTTTTTGGTCATCACTGACAAAAGGGGGAGAAGCATATGATGGTTATAGTCTTCAAGCGGGTCACTTTGGGCGGGTGCCTTATATTTTGCTACATTTTGCTTCGTGCTTACAACTCCCGTTTTTGCTACATTTGCTTCTTTGAGTTGTAACACTTAGCCTTGATGGCCGTCTGCTACCTGCTTGTCACTCCGTTATGCGAAGATAAATTCCGCATGTGCGACGATAAATTCCGCACTCATCTCATTCTGCAGACGTCCATTTTCCATTATGCATGTCATTATCTTCATATACTTTCACATGCATAGTGGATTGTCATAAGTTGAAGTGGATCTCCACAAGTACAACCTGCCATGTGCATTTGCATTCAAGAAGCAAATTACTTATATGCACATCTTCAGGGGGAGCCCTTGCAACTTATGAAGACAATTCTTTTACAATTTCGCAAAATTATGTTTCCCGTTGAAAACTTCAACTAGTTTGTCATCAATCACCAAAAAGGGGGAGATTGTAAGTGCATCTAGTGCCACCCCTAGTTGGTTTTGGAGTATTGACGACAAACCTAGTTGAGGGACTAATGTGTTTGTGAGAATTGCAGGAAAACACAGGTAGAAGTCCCTCATTGATTCGGTTTTACTACCAGAGATGACCCCTAAAAATGTACGAAGACATTGAAGACAATGGTGGTTTATGAAGATATTCATATTGAAGACAATGACATGAGAAGACTCCCTATGAAGCTTTTGGAACTCGAAGACCTAGATCCTTCGTAGTTTTATTTCATTCATGTTGTGTCATAGGAACCACCGTACTGTTAAGTGGGGTCGAAGAGAACCAGTCAGAATGACTGAAGTGATGCCTAATTCAAATCCTATGTCTTCGAGCGAAGCCTATGAGAGAAAATCTTGTCCAGAGTCAGACAAGTCAGCTTTACTTGTAGCCCAAGTAAGTTGCCGTGTGAGTTCGAAATCCGACCGTTGGTACACGTGTCAATTCCTTAGTGGCCCAGGGTCATTTCGGACAGATCAGGTCGGGTTGCCAAGTGGCTATAAATAGCCCACCCCCACAACCATAAATGGTTGGCTGCTCAGATTTCAGTGCACGGCTTTTGTCGTTTGAGAGCAACCCACCTCGAGCCTTTGAAAGAAAAATTCCCAGTGAGGAGAAAAGCCCTAACCACCCAGAGCCAGAGTAAATTGGGCATCACTTAAGTCTTCGTGTCTGAGTGATTTGAAGACTTATTACACTTGAGGACTGTGCATCCTCCAGACGGTTAGGCGTCGCATTCTGAGCATCCAAGAGAAATTGTGGATTGCCAGTGAACGAAGTCTGTGAAGGTTTGGAAGTCGACCTTGGAAGACTTACCACGAGTGATTGGACGAGGTCTGTGTGACCTTAGTTCAAGGAGAATACGTGAGGACTGGGTGTCTTGGACTAAGTGTCCTTGACTGGGTGTCCGGGACTGTGTGTCCTTTGGTTTAAATACCTAGCCGCTCCAACCAGACGTACAGTTGTCACAGCAACTGGAACTGGTCCAACAAATCATTGTCTTCAATGTGTCACTGGTTTCATCTTCACTTCCTTTGACTTACTGTTATTCATTGTGAAGCCATTGCATGCTTGCTTTATCTTTTATCTTCACAACATGAATGTATGATCTGTTTGGCTTCATAACTTCTTCCTACCTGATCCTTATTACACTGAAGCTGTTTGTCATTGTGCTTTCACTCAATTGAATACATGACCATGGCTGCCCTAGTGTAATCTAACTTCCGCTGCTTAGTAATAGGCATAATCTTCACTGTTTGTCTTCATAACTCTCACGTTTTGAAGACTTTCATAAAAATCGCCTATTCACCCCCCCCTCGTCTCTATAATCTTCAGCTGACAACGGACGCGTGAAGACATTCGACAGTTTCAATAGAATGCATATGACTTGGAGAGATAGAACTTTGAGATAGAAAGCATAGAGAGGATTAGGGTCCGATCACATTCACTTAGTTCAAAAGATTCAACTAAGAAGACATAGCTATAAGTGAATGTTGTAGAGGACAGAACACTAATATATATATCTGTAAGTCAACATAGTGAAGATAATCATGAAAATGTTGAGTTCGAAGCCAAATCAATGTTGAAGACATTGCAAGGTAACGCCATGAGTGAAACACTTCAAAATAGAACGTTTGGTGGCGGCGTTACCCACCGTCTAGGAAGTTTTAGACCCAGACACGGCTCAGAATTATCGTGGCGCTCCGAAGTCAAATTCCACATTAATGTATTCACACTTAGAATGTATGTCTTCATTGATTGAAGATATACGTTACTTCGTGTGTTGCACATCTAAGTCATGAATATGCATAAGTGTTAGGATGTGTGCCTGATCACAGGACATTTGAGGATTCCAGGATATTTAGCTCACACCATAACCTGCAAAACCTCTTCTCATCCAAGGGCTTGGTGAAGATATCTGCCAATTGCTCTTCAGTGTTGACGTGTATGATATCAATATCTTCCTTCACAACATGATCTCTGATAAAGTGATGACGAATTTCTATGTGCTTTGTCTTCGAGTGCTGAACTGGGTTGTTGGCAATCTTGATGGCGCTTTCGTTGTCGCAGTAAAGTGGCACTTGCTTCAGATGAATGCCATAGTCCTTGAGAGTTTGCTTATCCACAAAGCTGAGCGCAGCAAGATCCAGCAAGCAATGTATTCAGATCAGCAGTGGAGAGATACACTAGTTCTGCTTCTTTGAAGACCAACATACAAGTGATCGTCCCAGAAAGTGACATGTGCCTGATGTAGAACTTGCGATCAACTTGTCACCAGCATAATCAGCATCCAAAAATGCAACCAGATCAAACTCTGAGCCCTTTGGATACCATAATCCTAGAGTTGGGGTGTGAGCCTAATATCAAAGAATTCGCTTCACAGCTAAGTGATGCGACTCCTTTGGTGCCGCTTGAAATCGAGCACACAGGCAAACACTAAGCATAATATCTGCCCTAGATGCACATAAATAAAGCAAAGAACCAATCATGGAGCGGTATACCTTTTGATCGAACTCTTTACCATTGTCGTCAGGACCTAGATGATGTTTGGCTGGCATTGGTGTTGTGAAGCCTTTGCAGTCTTGCATACCGTACTTCTTCAAGCAATCTTTGAGATACTTCTCTTGAGTGAAGATGTCATTGCGTTGTTGTCGTATTTGAAGACCAAGGAAGAACTTCAGCTCCCCCATCATCGACATCTGATATTGCTCTTGCATCATATATCCAAACTCTTCACTGTACTTCTGATTGGTGCAGCCGAAGATAATGTCATCCACATATATTTGGCACAGAAACAGTTCACCATCATATGTCTTCGTGAAAAGAGTGGGATCCAGGGAACCAGGTATGAAGCCTTTGCTCTTCAGGAAGTATTTGAGTGTGTCATACCAGGCCCTGGGAGCTTGTTTGAGGCCATACAGTGCCTTGTTGAGCTTGTATACCATGTAAGGATGTTTTGGATTTTCAAAGCCAGGCGGTTGTGCAACATACACTTCTTCTTCAATCTTGCCATTGAGAAAGGCACTTTTCACATCCATTTGATATAGAAGTATGTTATGATGATTTGCATAGGCCAGCAGTATGCGTATGGCTTCAAGCCTAGCCACAGGAGCAAATGTTTCATCGAAGTCAATGCCCTCCACTTGAGTATATCCTTGAGCAACGAGACGGGCTTTATTTCTGACAACTTGACCATGCTCATCTTGCTTGTTGCGGTATATCCATTTGGTGCACATTATGTTGTGCTTCCGTGGATCAGGACGCTTGACCAGTTCCCATACATTATTCAGTTCAAACTGTTGAAGCTCTTCTTGCATAGCTTGAATCCATTCAGGTTCCATGAAGGCTTCTTCAACTTTCTTGGGTTCTGATATTGATACGAATGCGAAGTGCCCACAGAAATTTGCTAGCTGAGTTGCCCTTGAACGAGTGAGTGGACCAGGTGCATTGATGCTGTCAATTATTCTGTCAATCTGCCCCTTCATTGGCAACACGAGGATGTACAGGGCGAAGACTTTGCTCTTGCTGATCTGTGTTGTTGTTGGGAGGAATGTCTTCAGGATGAGCATTGTCTTCATGTTGATCAGGTGCTGAGATGATAAGTTCTTCTTCAGGATGAGCTTCAGAAGGTATAATCTCTCCATTTCCCATAAGCTTGATTGATTCACTAGCTGGAACTTCATCAAGCACATTTGGCAGTTGCTCTCTTTGTGAACCATTTGTCTCATCGAACCGCACATCCGCTGTTTCAACCACTTTGTAATGAAAGAGATTGAAGACTCTATAGGAGTGCGAATCCTTTCCATATCCAAGCATAAAGCCCTCATGTGCTTTTGGTGCAAACTTTGAGGTGTGGTGTGGGTCCTTGATCCAGCATCTTGCGCCAAATACTCTGAAGTAACTGACATTTGGCTTCTTGCCAGTTAGGAGTTCATAAGATGTCTTGTTCAGAAGCTTGTGAAGATAAACACGATTGATTGTATGGCATGCAGTGTCAATGACTTCAGTCCAGAATTTTCTTGGAGTCTTGTATTCATCTAGCATTGTTATGGCCATCTCAATGAGTGTTCTGTTCTTGCGTTCGACGACGCCATTCTGCTGTGGCGTGTACGGAGCTGAGAATTCATGTGTGATGCCCAAGGTATCAAGATATGTATCAAGGCCAGTGTTCTTGAATTCAGTGCCATTATCACTTCTGATGTGTTTTATCTTGGCGCCAAAATTGTTCATAGCACGATTGGCGAAGCGTCTGAAGACATCCTGCACTTCAGTCTTGTAAAGGATTATGTGCACCCAAGTATATCTAGAGTAATCATCAACAATGACGAAGCCATAGAGGCAGGCAGTAGTAGTAAAAGTTGAGTAGTGAGTGGGGCCGAAAAGATCCATGTGGAGCAGTTCGAAGGGTTGAGTAGTAGTCATGATTGTCTTCGAAGGATGTTTTGCCCTTGTCATCTTCCCTGCTTCACAGGCACCGCATAAGTGATCTTTCTTGAACTTGACGCCCTCGATTCCTATGACATGCTTCTTCTTCGCAAGGGTGTGGAGGTTCCTCATGCCAGCATGCCCAAGCCTCCGATGCCAAAGCCAGCATTCTGAAGCTTTTGCAAGAAGACATACTGCAAGTTGTGGCCCTGCTGAGAAATCTACCACGTACAGATCATCTTTTCGATACCCTTCAAACACTAGAGACTTTTCAGATTCCATTAGTACTAGGCAACGATATTTTCCAAACATTACGATCATGTTCAAATCACAAGGCATTGAGACATACATTAAGTTGAAGCCAAGGGATTCAACAAGCATGACTTTATCCATGTGTTGATCCTTTGAGATTGCAACTCTACCTAGACCCAA
>NC_053024.1:518035371-518049414 GCF_003073215.2 Triticum urartu
CGGTTGAACGATTCTGCCCTTGGCGACATCGACCAACTCGCCGCCCACGAAGTGCAGGAGAGTGCAAGGAACGTCGGCGGCGCCCTACGAAAACATGTAGGGCGTCAGGGATGCCCAGTCAAAGGCAAGGAGATGAAGTCCTCGGCCGAGAGGCTTAGTTACCGTGATGCCGTCGAGCTCGGCTAATGTCGAGGCACCGCCAACGGCGGGCGTGCAACTGACGGAGGGGCCGCTTGCTGGCGAGGTGCCGGCCGGCGTACACCCGGGTGCATTAAGCTCCAATGCCGGCGTCGGAGACACCAATACCGCCGCCGCCGGAGACACCAATGGCGCCGCCGCCGTAGACACCAATACCGCCGCCGCCGGAGACACCAATGGCGCCGCCTGCGCGTTGTGCGAGTTGCTGGCCGTGAAGCTGGGAATCGGGGGCGGCCCCTGTTGGCCACCCGCAATCCACGTCGTTATCCCATGAATCAAGGTAGGCATAATGCCGGTGAGCGTCGATCCCAGTTGTTGTTGCACTTGCTCTTGGACCATCTCCGGAATCCGCGCCACTTGCCCCTTGAGTGCTTCAACCTCGCGCGACTGGCTTTCCGAGCTTGTCTTTTTCTCCTTTCGCCCACCAGCAGTATAGTATGATGACCATTTTGTGGACAAGCCTTTGCCGGCCACACGACCAGCTGACGTTGGCTTACTGAGCTTATCCTTGTTTTTCATTACGTTCAACGCCCTATTCAAAGGGGTGTCGAAAGGGGAGCTCTGAGACGACCCCGCGCTACTGCTTTCTTTGTCCTGCAGAAGGAACGTGAACCATTTAGAAATATTGGGGATTAATTAGAATGGAACCATATGGAGCTAATTACGCGGGGGTGAAATGCTTACTAGAACAAGCTCAAGCGCCTTGGTCTTCGGATCCGTGGTAAGCTACTTTGTTACTGGGTCCTCCTTGTACCGGGCCTTGAGAAAGTTCCTGGTCTGCTTGTCACGGTATTTCTCGAAGCGGGGCGGTAGGCCTTGCTCGACACGCTCCGCGTCCTCCTTGTCCCATATAGGCTCCACCACTCTGTAACCACCGGGACCGAGTTGGTGGACCCCTATGTTCAACTGCCGCATTTCTTTCCCCCACTGACTTGATTCGGAGGTTGCGGGGCTCTTGCACTTGATCTTGAACTCCTTATAGTCATCTTCACTAATCAAAGGATATTTCGCCTTGATCTTCTCATAACTATCACCTTTGTCAATCATTGCCTTCACCGTGCTTTTCCAAGTAGACAGGGCCGTGCTCATCCTCGTGAGGGCGGCACCGTTCACTTTATTCCCCGCGAGGCGTGTGTTTGCGAACTCAGCGGGGAACTTGTATCGTTCGTGCAGCTTCGTGAAGAGGAGGCTGTGCAAATTCCCTCGGTCCTTATGCCTTAGGTTATCGGTGTTGATCGAGGCGGTGCTCCGAAGAATGCACCCGAGCTGAACCGAGTACCCCTTGACTACGTGTTTGGGCGTCGTCGGATGCCCGTCGGAGTTCACTTTAGTAAATTCCTCCCTGACGGTGCCGAGCACGTTCGGGCGCCGGTCCTTCCGTTGCCTCTTCGGTTGGCTGCCATCTGTGCGTGTGCCGCCATCATCAGTGGTGGCATCCACGGCGCCATCATCAGTGGTGTCATCCCCGATGCCACTAGGGGTTGTGTAGTCAGGGTCGTTGTCTTCCGCGGCGTCCTCATAGCGGTGAGGTTCTTCCTCCAACTCCTGGGACAGCTCCCAGAATTGCTTGCCGCCCGAACCGCCGGCCTCATCGTTGTGGGCCATGTTTCGCTCTAAATAGGAAAAAAGTTTGGTCAAAAAGTTGGTTATTGTCAAGGAACAAGATCATGGTCTCATCATTTAGGGTTTGTCGACACCGAGGCATCCTAAAAGCTAAGCTTTTATCATTTAGGGTTTGTCGACGCCGAGGCACCCTAAAAGCCTAAGCGTACATCATTTAGGTTCTCATCGACACCGAGGCACCCTATAGAAGCCAAGTTAAGTTTTCATCATTTAGGGTTTATCGATGCCGAGGCACCCTAGGTTGGGCCTAATCACTTGGCACTAATCACTTGGCTCTATTGCCACCTATGTTGGGTTTATCATCTAGGGTTTATCGATGCTAAGGAGAATCCTAAGTTGGGCCTAATCACTTGGCTCTATTGCCACCTATGGTTTAATGCAGCAAGAATGGCAGGGCAGTTGATCCTACCTAAGTACTAAGATACCCCGGCCCATGCATTAGTCGCAAGTACCCCATATGTCCTATTTTTAGCAAAGTCATGCTAAAATTCACGGAAAATTTCAGCATGACCTTTGCTGAAAATAGGACATATGGAGTACCCGAATTTGCCGGAACGGAAGTTAATCGACATTCCGGCAAACTCAAGGGCCTCTCGGGGTACCTGCAAATTCATCACGACACAATGGTCGGAGACAAAACCCAGCCACAGACCATATGGTCCTCTGCTTTCATATGAAAAAAAATCAGCTCAACTTATGTGAGCTTCCATTCCAGATATAATAGGTCACCCAACAAAAAATCATCAATAGTATGATCAATTTTGAATCAATAGACATACTTCTCAAAAGAGGCATGATCAAATTCTGGTGCCCTTGACTTACTAGTATTTATCTCTTATGACTGATGAATGTGCATTGAGTCCAGAAGCAAAGACTCTATAGTGAAATGAAAAAAACCTTGGAAATATATTTATGATAACTCTAAATGGATCAGAAGGTGCAGATGCACTTGAAAAAAAAGGTATGCATTTAGATAGCTTTGTTTGATTATGACACCATTCTGTTAAGAAGGCAAAATAACATTATCATCCCAATTCATGGTTGAAGTTGAAGACCCTAAGCTTTAAAATGCCAAGTCTCACTTACGCATGTTAACTTATTTACCAGTTCAGAACTATCACCAGAAAATAGTAAATCCACATTGACCACATAATATTATTTTGCAACCACTCAGTTTGTCCTTGACTGGGACACTTGAAGCACAAAACAACTAATGCAGAGATAGGTCTACTTTGGTTCTGACAGATCACATCCTGGTGCATATGTGGGGTTTTTTTACTTAGAAAATACAAAACTTCTATTATTGTTTTTATTTTTAACCAGAGCCTAACCACCTCTACACTTTACACACTAATTCAGATAATCACTAATCAGGCATGGAAAATTATTTTAGCCATGATCCCTGAGGATTAGAGCCTCCACAAGTCAGAGAAAATTAGTGTCTCCACTTATGTTGTCAATGCTTGTTGTATGTTTGGCTTAAGGGTTTTCCTTTTCAAATTCTGACTCTGTTTCTAAACAAAGTAGGCTTCTATCCTGTCTAGAATGTAATGAAGATGTCTTGGATAAGCTGAGTGTTGTAATGAAGATGTCTTGGTGAGACTTGATATATGTCCAAAATTAGAAAAATCACAAGGTACTTTCTCTACCTAATAAACTCCATATGACCACATAAAACCCTGTTTAACACACCTGTAAAGAGGAACAACCCCCTTAAGGAGCTAGAAAGCTATATGAATCAAAATTATCAAGCATAGGCATACAAATTCAGTACTGTATGAAACAAAATAGGTACAACAAGTAGCTGCTAGAGTCATATGCTGAGAGTAGGTGTCAGCTTAAGACATTCTGAAATAGTAAATAACTAAAGGGCACTTGATTATGCACTTAGTAACAAGGTATATTGCATGGTTCATAATTTTATAGGAGACCAATAGTAGAAATTTGATTGGGAGTGCTCCATTTCACTAGCGGCCCAATTGCTTTTATCAGTAGCATGTGCATCACTGCATCAGGACATTAACAGGTGCAACAATGAATGCATCGGATCCTTGCATTGCATAGTGGAATACTAACTTTACAATCTTTGTAAGCCTAAGCTCCCCTTTGTGTCATCATATTCAGTGGAGTGAGCAAGCTACTCACACTGAGCCGAGTATGTGCCAACTGCCAACTACCGAGAGAGAGACTTTACAACCACTCGTACCACAAAATCTACCTGTCTGTAACCAAAAGAACCGAAAGGCAGCAACCAACTAATAATGATAACATGGTAACGTAACAGCTTTGGGGAAACAAAGCCAACCCTGAATATAAAAATTACAGGAGTACTGCAAAATATTACCAACAGTACAGTACCAGCTCGCTCGGAAAAAGAATACAACCATTCATGCTTTCCCTGTGCCCTCAGGTTCAGGATAGGAAAATCGCAAGTACCTAAACCTCAGAAAATGTGGAACTAACTAATCTGATATAATTGATGTGTACAAATCTATTGCTTCCCAACTTGATGTTCGTCTGTTCAGCCAAGTCAGATGAGCTTCGCGGTCTTCTACGTCATTTCAAATTTAAGAGTCTCCATCTTTCCACACGCAGCCCGACGACACAGAACAAAACTAGATAGCATTGACAACCAATCATCCCAATGGAATGAACGGACGCAATCACCCACTCACGACACCGCACGGGCGGTGCTACGAGGTGCAGCGCACGGGCGGGCCAGGATCGAGGAGTGCGGCTTGTAGACAGCCACACCTTCTGGGCAGGTCGGCGAGGGCGACGCGGCCCACGGCGGGAGCCGGCGGAGGGAGCACGGCACCAGAGGGACAGGCAAAACCACGCGGTAGCCTGGGCGCGTCACGGCGAAGTGTTGCGAACAGTACTTTAGTAATGGACACTACCGACTCCACAAATCGAGGGGGGGGGAACGGGGAACCAGGTGGCACGCTCCCGAGAGGAAACGATGGAGAGCTCGTGCGGGAAGCCACACACGGGGTTGACCGACGCGCTGAGACGGATACGTCACCGGTGGATGGCGGCGCGCGCAAACTAGCGAGACCGCAGCTGAGCAAGGAAGCAATCCAAAATAAATACTTTGATGGCTACTCGCTATGACGTAAGACTGGCTCGAAAAGGCTGGGCCGTGCTGCGTCAGACGAACACGCAGAGTCCTGGCCTCACTTCCCTCGGATAGCGGCCGTGCCGGTAGCAGATAGAGCAGAGGGGGGCGAGATAGACAGACAGGAGAGCACCGAAACGCTCACTGGTGTCGGTCCGTGAACCAAAGAAGATGCGGACTGGGAGGGACAGCGGGCCTGCCTAGGGTTGTCCGGACGCGGGGTCGCGCGGGCGGGAGCGGCGCGCGTGGATGCGCTCGGCTATGGATGTTGGACTAGCGTGGCCCGCGGGGTCCGTCTTGAGTGCCATGAGCATACTAGACGTAGGTCGAGGAGAAGGTGTCCCGAGAAATGAAGGCATCGCAGATTATCACTGTACATCGATTCTTAGCTCAGATCTTGGTCTACGAATTCTCACATCTTCTGGCCCTTCTTGCGGAGAGTCGAAGTGCGAGTTTTTCTGTGCGAAACGTGGACGTTTCGCTTTAGTATCGGGTCGTTCCTGCTCGGTCGTCTCTTGCGGTAGGTTGGGATATGAGTGAGCACTTAGCACATTTATGCGCGATACAGAACGACTATCTACAAGTGTGTCAACATGTGCGAGAGAGGGCAACCTTCAAGGGTTCGTTGTACGTTTGATCACACTTCAGATCTTGTCTCTATCATATTTATGCGTACCACATTTTTTCTGAGGTTTAGGTACTTCCCAGCCCTATTTCACTTCTGATTGGTCCTGTATGTCCGGTTAGCCACTAGTGACAACTGCATGCAATGATTACGTATCATTACAAGATTTGTTGCGGAACCTTGAGGAGATCGGCTGAAGTTAGTCTGTGGGTATAGAAGGTCAATTGGTTCCAGCTTCGCTAATAGACTAGTACCCCATTGGCGGCAATTATTTGTTCTGCATTCAGGTGTGGTCGATTTTGTTTGCGGCGCTCAAGACGCCGTGTCTTGGACTTTGGTCTTCTCGGGTATAACCATAAGGTTGGTGACCATTATCTATTCAGAGATTCTTCTTTTATTTAAGGGACGCTTCTTGCGCGCATTCTTGACATACGGAACATTCGCATTCTGGCGTATTACTTTGCTTCCAGCCGGAGTACAGGCTCATGCTCCAGTATTCTCCTCGATCGCCTTCGGTGGGTGTCTAGATCTTGGTGCTGGTTGTCGTGGTGTACAGGAGGCACATCGTTATTTTCTTCGGAGTTCTGATAAGGCCAGTTGTGCGCTAGTATCTTGGTCTTTGTCCTCCACAGGTGCTAATGGCTCAGAGATGTGGTAGTCATTGAGATTTGTTGTGTTGGCTGTAATAGGTCACTAGGTTGCTTGACATTTGGCTGCCTGTGAACAAGAGAACAAGTGGGAAGTATAAGATAAAAAGAAATAGAGGTATAAATGTATGTAGGATTTCTTCGCGGAAAACATCATGATATAAAGGAGTACCGCTATGACAAATGCAAGGATACCGCTTCTGCTTGATACCAAGTGCGTGAAACATGAGTTGTGCTCTTTGATTTATATCTCCGTCCGTCCTCTGTTGGCCTCGGTCATTGTACGTCTTCTCAATAAAGGTTTTGTGCTCTACCACCCAAGGATCGACCACGTCTATGTGTTGTAGCGCGACTAGGTTTGCTCTTTCAAAGTCGGCGAGTCGACCCTCGAAGTCGACATGCATTTCGCGGCGACCCTCACGGTGACCCCATCCAGCGAGCCTGCCGAGGTGCCTGTTGACGGGCAGACCAACGGGGTTCTCGATGCCTAGATAATTCGTGCAGTAGGAGATGCACTCTTCGGTCAGAAAGCCCCTGGCTATACTTCCCTCTGGACGTGACATGTTGCGAACGTATCCTTTGATGACACCATTCACCTTTCGAACGGCATCATGCTGTGCAGGAACGTCGGCCCGAGTTGGATGATATCCTCCACGATATGGACCAGCAGATGCACCATAACGTCGAAGAATGCGGGCGGGAAGTACATCTCAAGCTCGCATAGTATCACCACGATCTCTTCCTGTAGCCTTCTGAGTTGCCTCACGCCAAAGTCACAGTTTCGAGATTAACGATCAAGGACTCAGGCAAGATGCACCATAACGGTCGAAGAATGCGGGCGGGAAGTACATCTCAAGCTCGCATAGTATCACCACGATCTCTTCCTGTAGCCTTCTGAGTTGCCTCACGCCAATCGACTTCCGAGAGATGACGTCGAAAAAGTTGCATAGGCCAAATAGCGTTTCACGGACGTGCGCGTCCATGATCCCACGGATTGCAACTGGAAGTATCTGCTCAAGCATCAGCACGTGACAGTCGTGAGACTTCATCCCGCTGAACTTCTGCTTCGCTGGGTCTAGGTATCTGCTTATCTTCCCCGCGTAACCATAAGGAAGTTTTACTCCTACGAGGCAGGTGAAAAACTGCTCGATCTCCTCCCGACTTAGAGTGAAGCATGCGGAAGGGTAGTCATTTCCGGTCTTCTTGGCCTTTTTGCCTTTGCGACGACTTTCTGTGCCCTAATTTGCCTCATCATCATCATCATCATCATCATCATCATCATCATCATCATCATCATTAGCGTGAAGCTCCTGCCTGATGCCCATTGATTTCAAGTATGCCCTTGCTTTCGGCCCATCTTTGGTCCTCTCTGGCATGATGAGCAGGGTACCAAGTAGACTCTCGCACACGTTCTTCATGATATGCATGGCATCAAGGCTGTGAGGCACACGATGGATCTTCCAGTACGGCAAGTCCCAGAAAACAGACCTCGTTTTCCATACCTTCAGCAGCGGCTCTGGCGCCTTTCGCTTCTTTCCCGGCTCTGGCGCCTTTTGCTTCTTTCCCGACAGTGGGCAATCTTTCCAATTTTTCAACAGCCCGTCTATTTCCTCACCGCTCCTCGTACGCGGGCATCTTCGGAGTTCGGTTTCACCATCGAACAGATCCTTGCATTTCCTCCATGGGTCATCGTCGCGAAGCCACCTTCGATGTCCCATTAACACGGTTTTCGAAAACCCGGGATCTCTATCTAGCTGGCGATACGTTGTGTCATCCATGCACCTGACGCATCCAGAAAATCCGTGGACCACCTGCCCCGCGAGATATCCGTAACCGAGATAGTCGTGCACCGTCGTGAGCAGTGCGGCTCTCATAGGGAAATATTCTTTCTCTGCGGCGTCCCACGTATTGGTTGGCGTTTTCCACAGCGTGTCTAGCTCCTCTTTCAGCAGCCCCAGATACAGATTGATGTCGTTCCCTGGTTGTTTCGGCCCTTCATTTAGCATACTCATGTGAATGTACTTCCTCTTCATGCACAACCAGGGGGAAGGTTGTACATCCACACAAACACAGGCCAGGTGCTATGTGTGCTTCTCTGGCTGCCAAACAGATTGACTCCATCGGTGCTCGTGCCCAGCACGGTGTTCCTTGGATCCTTCCCAAATTCTGGGTGTTCAAAGTTCAATGCTTGCCACTGGCTCCCATCCTTAGGGTGACTCAGCATCTTGTCTTTTTTATTTATCTCCAGATAATTTGCGTCATCTTCTCGCTTCTTCTCCTCCATATCCGCATGCCAACATAGGAGCTTTGCTACCTTAGGGTCCGCGAAATACCGCTGCAGACGAGGAGTGATCGGAAAGTACCACACCACTTTTCGAGGAGCTTTCTTCCTCTTCTTGTATCGAGTGACGCGCACACCGGACATATGGTAGACTCCGCGTGCTCGCCCCGATAAATGATGCAATTGTTCATGCACACATGGTATTTCACGTGCGGTAAATCCAGAGGACACACGACTTTCTTCGCCTCCTCGAAACTGGTCGGGCACTTGTTCCCCTTGGGAAGACGTTCGTGCCAGAATGACATGTTCTCGTCGAAGCATGCGTCGGTCATTTTGTGTTTTACCTTCATCTCCAAAGCCATGAGCGTTACTTTCAGGCGGGTATCCTCGGGTCTGCATCCTTCATACAATGGAGTAACCGCGTCTATCTCCAGTTGATCCAGCTTGGCTTTCTCTCGGGCGGCAGCTCTTGCGTTATCCGTCTGCTTGAGAAGCAGCTCTTGAATATGAGGGTCCTGCACCCAGCCCATCGATGGTCCATCGTCGTCTGCTCCTCCGGCATCTTGATCTTCATGATCATGCCCTTCGTCTGCTCCGGCATCTTCCTCATCATCATGTCCGGCATCTTCTACATGATGACTGTGTACAACATCACCGTCGTGATCATGTCCTGGAGATTCTTCGTCTTCTCGCCCGCCCGAGCCGCGGTGGTTGTCTTGCTGCCCTTCCTCATTTCTTGCCCGGCCCCCATGGACGACTTCATAGTCATCTTCATCACCTTGCCACCGATAGCCATCCATGAAACCACGCAAGAGCAGGTGGTCCCGCACCTGCCCGGAATCCGGGTCCGCAATAAGGCTCTTCAGCTTGCATCTTCAACGGACATCTTATCTCCGTCTCGTTCTTTTGAAGCATCTCGGCCTTTCGCGGAGCTCAAAAACCTATTCACGATGCCTTCGTCATCGTGCGGACCATGGTCGCCTGCGGGGTAGAGCAAAACGATATTTTAGAACCAAGAAAAAATTTGGCATGACTTTCCCTAAAAATAGGACCAAAAAGAATGCATAGTGCCAAAATTCTCGCCGAAACGGAAATGAATCAACATTCCGGCAAAATATTGGCAACTATCGCATTTCAAATACCGGTACCTGCAAACACAAACATATATGCAACACCACAAACATATGCAACACCACAAACATACATAGATCTAGCTAGGCCACAAAAAGTGCATGTGCACGTTGTTGGAGCGAGCTAGGGAGAAAAAAAGTAGATCTACAACATGAAGATAGCTTTCCCCTTACTTACCTATCAAAAAAAGGTAATTTCAACACTTAATTTTGATGAATCTATGGTGCAAATGAGGTGAGGAGGAGGAGGCAGCCGACAAGCTTAGAGAAGGAGGTGGGGGGAATGAAGTGGGGAAAGTGAGTGTGTAGGTGTGGCTGTCCAAAAATATCTAGCTGGTCCCAGGTTACTAATGGCGCACCACACAGCCATGCGCCATTAGTAACCCAACATACTAATGGCGCACCACACAGACATGCGCCATTAGTAGTTTTGCAAAAAAGTAAAAAAATAATTTTTATACTAATGGCGCACCGTGGCACAGTGCGCCATTACTAGTTTAAACTAGTAATGGCGCACTATGCAACGTGCGCCATTAGTAGTTTTGCAAAAAAGTAAAAAAATACAGTAGTGGCGCACTCTATGGCTGGTGCGCCATTAGTAGTTCTAACTACTAATGGCGCACTCTGCCCGGATGCGCCATTAGTATGTTTGAAAAAATGAAAAAAAAACATTTTGTTACTAGTGGCGCACCGTGTGCCTGGTGCGCCATTAGTGTCTTCCACACTAATGGCGCATCTCCACATGGTGCGCCATTAGTATATAGTAGTGGCGCACCACTTCTCTGGTGCGCCATTAGTGTCAATTTCATCTTTAGCCCTTTTCCTAGTAGTGTTGTTAGTACCTTTAGGATTGACAAAACCTTCTGGTTGCATCATATACAACTCTTCTTTAATAAATCCATTAAGGAATGCAGTTTTGTTTATCCATTTGCCAGATTTCATAAAATGCAGCAATTGCTAACATGATTCGGACAGACTTAAGCATAGATACGAGTGAGAAACTCTCATCGTAGTCAACACCTTGAACTTGTCGAAAACCTTTTTGCGACAATTCTAGCTTTGTAGATAGTAACACTACTATCAACGTCCGTCTTCCTCTTGAAGATCCATTTAATCTCAATGGCTCGCTTGATCAATGGGCAAGTCAATCGAAGTCCATACTTTGTTCTCATACATGGATCTCATCTAAGATTTCATGACCTCAAGCCATTTCGCGGAATCTGGGCTCATCATCGCTTCCTCATAGTTCGTAGGCTCGTCATGGTCAAGTAACATGACCTCCAGAACAAGATTACCGTACCACTCTGGTGCGGATCTCACTCTGGTTTACCTACGAGGTTCGGTAGCAATTTGATCCGAAGTTACATGATCATCATCTTTAGCTTCCTCACAAATTGGTGTAGTAGTCACATGACCATATTTCTGTGATGAACTACTTTCCAGTAAGGGAGCAGGTACAGTTACCTCATCAAGTTCTACTTTCCTCCCACTCACTTCTTTCGAGAGAAACTCCTTTTCTAGAAAGGATCCATTCTCAGCAACGAATATCTTGCCTTTGGATATGTGATAGAAGGTGTACCCAAAATTTTCTTTTGGGTATCCTATGAAGACGCACTTCTCGATTTGTGTTTGAGCTTATCAGGGTGAAACTTTTTCACATAAGCATTGCAACCTCAAACTTTAAGAAACGACAGCTTAGGTTTCTTGCCAAACCATAGTTCATACGGTGTCATCTCAACGGATTTAGATGCTGCCCTATTTAATGTGAATGTAGCTGTCTCTAATGCATAACCCCAAAACGATAGTGGTAAATCGGTAAGAGACATCATAGATCGCACCATATCTAATAAAGTACGGTTATGACGTTCCGACACACCATTACACTGTGGTGTTCTAGGTGGCGTGAGTAGTGAAACTATTTCACATTGTTTTAACTGAATTCCAAACTCGTAGCTCAAATATTTTACTTCTGTGATCATATCATAGAAACTTTTATTTTTGTTACGATGATTCTCCACTTCACTCTGAAATTCTTTGAACTTTTCAAATGTTTCAGACTTGTGTTTCATCAAGTAGATATACTCATATCTGCTCAAATCATCTATGAAGATCATAAAATAATGATACCTGCCACGAGCCTCAATATTCATCGGACCACATACATCAGTATGTATGATTTCCAACAAATCTGTTGCTCGCTCCATTGTTCCGGAGAACGGAGTCTTAGTCATCTTGCCCATGAGGCATGGTTCGCAAGCATCAACTGATTCATAATCAAGTGATTCCAAAAGCCCATCAGCATGGATTTTCTTCATGCGCTTTACACCAATATGACCTAAACGGCAGTGCCACAAATAAGTTGCACTATCATTATTAACTTTGCATCTTTTGGCTTCAATATTATGAATGTGAATGAGTATAACATCCACGAGGTCGAGATTCAACAAACCGATTTGTCACTGGTCTATGTGGGTCTATAGGTCATGGATGTGGGTGGTAACACTAGGCATAGAAGAAAAAGTGCCATGGTGATGGGACAACTATTGGAAAATGAATTTGAAATTATGATCAGTTGAAAAGCTTGCGAAACCATGTCTCATGGGCACGATGACTAAGACTCCGTTCTCTGGAACAATGGAGCGAGCAACAGATTTGTTGGAAATCATACATACTGATGTATGTGGTCCGATGAATATTGAGGCTGCGGCAGGTATCATTATTTTCTGATCTTCACAGATGATTTGAGCAGATATGAGTATATCTACTTGATGAAACACAAGTCTGATAACATTTGAAAAGTTCAAAAAATTTCAGAGTGAAGTGGAGAATCATTGTAACAAAAATAAAAGTTTCTACGATATGATCGCAGAAGTAAAATATTTGAGTTACGAGTTTGGCCTTCAGTTAAAAACAATGTGAAATAGTTTCACTACTCACGCCACCTGGAACACCACAGCATAATGGTGTGTCCGAATGTCATAACCGTACTTTATTAGATATGGTGCGATCTATGATGTCTCTTACCGATCTACCACTATCGTTTTGGGGTTATGCATTAGAGACAGCTGCATTCACGTCAAATAGGGCACCATCTAAATCCGTTGAGACGACACCGTATGAACTATGGTTTGGCAAGAAACCTAAGCTGTCGTTTCTTAAAGTTTGAGGTTGCAATGCTTATGTGAAAAAGTTTCAACCTGATAAGCTCTAACCCAAATCGGAGAAGTGCGTCTTCATAGGATACCCAAAAGAAAATGTTGGGTACACCTTCTATCACAGATCCGAAGGCAATATATTCGTTGCTTTGAATGGATCCTTTCTAGAAAAGGAGTTTCTCTCGAAAGAAGTGAGTGGGAGGAAAGCAGAACTTGATGAGGTAACTGTACCTGCTCCCTTATTGGAAAGTAGTTCAGCACAGAAATCTGTTCCTGTGACTACTACACCGATTAGTGAGGAAGCTAATGATGATGATCATGTAACTTCAGATCAAGTTACTACCGAACCTCGTACGTAAACCAGAGTGAGATCTGCACCAGAGTGGTACGGTAATCCTGTTCTGGAGGTCATGTTACTTGACCATGACGAGCCTACGAACTATGAGGAAGTGTAAGTGCATCTAGTGCCACCCCTAGTTGGTTTTGGAGTATTGACGACAAACCTAGTTGAGGGACTAATGTGTTTGTGAGAATTGCAGGATAACACAGGTAGAAGTCCCTCATTGATTCGGTTTTACTACCAGAGATGACCCCTAAAAATGTATGAAGACATTGAAGCAAAGGTGGTATATGAAGATATTCACATTGAAGACTATGACAAAAGAAGACACGTTATGAAGCCTATGGAGCTCGAAGACTTAGATCTTTCGTAGTTCTTTTTCTTTTGTGTTGAGTCATAGGAACCACCGTACTGTTAAGTGGGGTCCAGGAGAACCAGTCAGAATGACTGAAGTGATGCCTAAACCAAAAACCTATGTCTTCGAGTGAAGACAATGAGAGCGAATCTTGTCCAGAGCCGGACAAGTCAGCTTTGCTTGTAGCCCAAGTAAAGTTGCCATGAGAGTTTGAAATCTGACCGTTGAGACACGTGTCAGTTCCTTAGTGACCCAGGGTCATTTCGGACAAATCAGGTCGGGTTGCCAAGTGGCTATAAATAGCCCACCCCACAACCATAAACGGTTGGCTGCTCAGATTTCAGTGCACGGCTTTTGTCGTTTGAGAGCAACCCACCTCGAAGCCTTTGAGAGAAAATTCCTAGCGAGGAGAAAAGCCCTAACCACCCAGAGCCAGAGTAAATTGGGCATCACTTAAGTCTTCTTGTCTGTGTGATCTGAAGACTTATTACACTTGAGGACTGTGAATCCTCCAGACGGTTAGGCGTCGCGTTCAGAGCATCCAAGAGACATTGTGGATTGCCAGTGAACG
>NC_053024.1:518050414-518064317 GCF_003073215.2 Triticum urartu
TTAATACCTATCAGCCGGACTCCTGGACTATGAAGATACAAGATTGAAGACTTCGTCCCGTGTCCGGAAGGGACTTTCCTTGGCGTGGAAGGCAAGCTTGGCGATACGGATATGTAGATCTCCTACCATTGTAACCGACTTTGTGTAACCCTAACCCTCTCCGGTGTCTATATAAACCGGAGGGTTTTAGTCCGTAGGACAACATACAGAACAACAATCATACCATAGGCTAGCTTCTAGGGTTTAGCCTCTCCGATCTCGTGGTAGATCTACTCTTGTACTACCCATATCATCAATATTAATCAAGCAGGACGTAGGGTTTTACCTCCATCAAGAGGGCCCGAACCTGGGTAAAACTTCGTGTCCCTTGCCTCCTGTTACCATCCGGCCTAGACGCACAGTTCGGGACCCCCTACCCGAGATCCGCCGGTTTTGACACCGACATTGGTGCTTTCATTGAGAGTTCCTCTGTGTCGTCGCCGTTAGGCTTGATGGCTCCTACGATCATCAATAGCGATGCAGTCCAGGGTGAGACCTTCCTCCCCGGACAGATCTTCGTCTTCGGCGGCTTCGCACTGCGGGCCAATTCACTTGGCCATCTGGAGCAGATCGAAAGCTATGCCCCTGGCCGTCAGGTCAGATTTGGAAGTTTAAACTACACGGCTGACATCCGCGGGGACTTGATCTTCGACGGATTCGAGCCACTGCCGAGCGCGCCGCACTGTCACGACGAGCATGATCTAGCTCTGCCGCCGAACAGTGCCCTGGAGGCCGCACCCGCATCGGCTTCGACCCTTAATTCAGAGCCAACTGCGCCGATCGAGGATGGGTGGTTGGACGCCGCCTCGGGGGCTGCGATCCCAACGGCGATCGAGCCGAACACCAGCCCCGCACTCCGCGAGACTCGTGACTCCAAGGAGCCGGACTCCTCTCCGGACTCCGAACCCTCCGCGCCCCTGCCGATCGAATCCTATTGGGCGCCGATCATGGAGTTTACTGCCGCGGACATCTTTCAGCACTCGCCTTTCGGCGATATTCTGAAGACACTTAAAGTCTCTCTCTTTATCAGGAGAGCCCTGGCCGGACTACGGTCAGCAAGGTTGGGATACGGACGATGAAGAAATTCAAAGCCCACCCACCACCCACTTTGTAGCCACTGTCGACGATTTAACCGACATGCTCGACTTCGACTTCGAAGACATCGACGGTATGGACGCCGATGCAGGAGACGATGAAGAACCAGCGCCTATTGGGCCCTGGAAAGCCACCTCGTCATATGACATATACATGGTGGACACCCCAAAAGAAGGAGATGGCGATGGAACAGCGGAGGATGACCCCTCCAAGAAACAGCCTAAGCGCCGGCGTCAGCGGCGCCGCTCAAAATCCCGCCAAAGCAAATACGGTGATTCCAGCACGGGAGATAATAATACTCCGGAGAGTGCCGAAGAAAACCCCCTCCAGCAAGATTCAGCATAGGAGGATGGAGAAGCCAGCCCTCATGAGAGAGCGGCAGACAGAGAGGTCGAGGACGATAATTATATGCCTCCCTCCGAAGACGAGGCAAGCCTCGACGACGACGAATTCGTCGTGCCAGAGGATCCCGTCGAGCAAGAGCGTTTTCAACGCAGGCTTATGGCCACGGCAAGAAGCCTCAAGAAAAAACAGCAACAGCTTAGAGCTGATCAAGATTTGCTAGTCGACAGATGGACTGAAGTCCTTGCGGCCGAAGAGCATAAACTCGAACGCCCCTCCAAGAGCTACCCAAAGCGCAGGTTGCTACCCCGATTAGAGGAGGAAGCACTTAAACTACATCACAGCCCCAGACCTGCAAGATATGTTGGAGGACAAGGCAAGGCAAACAAGATCGATCTACGGATCGCGTGGCGCCCACGACTCGAAGGACCGTCACCGGAACACAAATCCGGTAGGCCGGACACAGTAGACAAAGCTCATTGGAGCTACGTCGTGATATAGCCCAGTACAGAGGCGCCGCACACCCACTATGCTTCACAGACGAAGTAATGGATCATCAAATCCCCGAGGGTTTCAAACCCGTAAACATCGAATCATATGATGGCACAACAGATCCTGCGGTATGGATCGAGGATTATCTCCTTCATATCCACATGGCCCGCGGCGATGATTCTCCACGCCATCAAATACCTCCCACTCAAGCTTAAAGGACCAGCTCGGCATTGGCTTAACAGCTTGCCAGCAGGATCAATCAGTTGTTGGGAGGACCTGGAAGCCGCATTCCTCGACAATTTCCAGGGCACTTATGTGCGACCACCAGACGCGATGACCTAAGCCACGTAATTCAGCAGCCAGAGGAATCGGCCAGGCAATTCTGGACACGGTTCCTAACAAAGAAAAATCAAATAGTCGACTGTCCGGACGCAGAGGCCCTAGCAGCCTTCAAGCACAATATCCGTGACGAGTGGCTTGCCCGGCACCTTGGACAGGAAAAGCCGAAATCTATGGCAGCACTCACGACACTCATGACCCGCTTTTGCGCGGGAGAAGACAGCTGGCTTGCTCGTAGCAACAATATGACCAAGAACCCTGGTAATTCGGATACCAGGGACAGTAGTGGCAGGTCGCGTCGCAACAAGCAGAAGCGCCGCATTAACGGCGACAATGCTGAGGATACGGCAGTTAATGCCGGATTCAGAGGCTATAAATCCGGTCAGCGGAAAAAGCCATTCAAAAGAAATCCTAGGGGCCCGTCCAGTTTGGACCGAATACTCGACCGCTTGTGCCAGATACATGGCACCCCCGAAAGCCGGCCAACCACACCAACAGGGATTGTTGGGTGTTCAAGCAGGCAAGCAAGTTAAATGCTGAAAATACTAACAAGGGGCTGCATAGTGATGACGACGAAGAGCCCCGGCCGCCGAACAACAGTGGACAGAAGGGTTTTCCCCCACAAGTGCGGACGGTGAACATGATATACGCAACCCACATCCCCAAGAGGGAGCGGAAGCGCGTGTTAAGGGACGTATACGCGGTAGAGCCAGTCGCCCCAAAGTTCAACCCATGGTCCTCCTGCCTGATCACCTTTGATCGAAGGACCATCCCACTAGCACCCGTCATGGCGGATTCTCCGCCATTGTCTAGACCCAATCATTGACGGATTTCATCTCACTAGAGTCCTTATGGACAGCAGGCAGCAGCCTGAACCTGCTTTACCAGGATACAGTGGGAAAATGGGCATAGATCCCTCAAGGATTAAGCCCACCAAAACGACCTTTAAAGGCATAATACCACGTGTAGAGGCCAACTGTACAGGCTCAGTCACACTTGAAGTGGTCTTCGGATCTCCGGATAATTTCCTAAGCAAGGAGTTAATCTTCTACATAGTCCCATTCCACAGTGGCTATCACGCACTGCTCGGGCGAACCGCATTCGCCAAGTTCAATGTGGTACCGCACTACGCATACCTTAAGCTCAAGATGCCAGGCCCTCGAGGAGAAATTACGGTCAATGGAAACACCGAACGCTCTCTCCGAACAGAGGAGCACAAGGCGGCCCTTGCTACAGAAGTACAAAGCAGCCTCTCCAGGCAGTTCTCCAGTCCCGCCATTAAACGTTCGGACACCGTCAAGCGCGCCCGAAGTAACCTACAACAAGACCGCCTGGCACGTTCCGAGCAGGCGTAGCAATGCGGCCCCAACCCTAGCCCTCGCCAAATTCTCTTATTGCCAGTGCTTCGCGACTATAATCTATCCTAGAGTTTAACCTTACATGGGCACCATCCTCTCTATCCTTCTCTATAACACGGCTTTAAACCCCACCAGGGCTGCCGAGTTAATTTCTCTACCAGACCTCATGGCCGTAAGCTCTGTCCCATGGCTGTCAATGCCGCACAAACTATCGTGATATGTATACCAGGAAGCAGGAGCGAGAGAGCGCAGGGCCGCAAGCGATCCCTCTCTCTACGACTACAGAAAATCTTACTGAATGGCGCACCATCCCTATGGATCATGGCGTCTCCCGTCCCACTGGCGTGGTCTATTAGGTGTGTTGGTGGATGCTGCGGGTGTCCACAGCGTGCTGATCTAGTGACAGAACGAGGCCATGAACCTGGATACGATGGAATCCATACACCGGTAACTCTATCAGACATAACCACTAAAAAGCGAGGAGACTCGTAGCGAGACTCGAGCTTACGCTCTGGAGAGGGAGTGGCGCCCCATGTTCGCCGTGTCAGATGGAGCCAAGAGACGTCCTAAATTAAAGAAGACCGGTATTTTACACCACCATGGGTTATACCCGAAGCCAAATCCTAAGACCGCGTGCTGGCAAAATGTCACCTCAATAAATCTTACTCTAGTAGGTTACTGGATCTCCCAAATGTCCATATCTCAATGCGTCCGATATGCTCCACCTCAAGCCTGAGGCTCGTCTAGGTGAGAGAGGCAATAAGGAAGATATCGGAGCCATATCAAACACGCACTTCGAACATAGTACGGCATGACCTTCGAAGAGTCGAGAGCATTGTACGCCCTATATCTCCCTATGAAATAATCATCTACTCTAATCACCATACAAGAAGAATTCAAGCCGTAGCCTATATCGCCTATTCATTGTATAGGGACGATCAGTTCATAAGAGATGAACTCCATTGCGAAATAATGACAAAGTGTAAGACTGGAAGATACTATGCTGAGATAATAACTAGTATTAATAATCTATCTCTCTACTCGTCCTATTTGATTTCATGGCACTTTTTTGAATCATCTATGTGATATTTTAAATTCTCGCGGTGCATCTTTTGAATCACTATGAGACACCGATCTCTCTCTCCTCCATCCTCCTCATATCTATAGCATCTCTCCTCCCTCCTCTCCTTCCCCTCCTCTCTCTGTACGCACTCCACCACCTCTCCTCCCCATCCCCCCTGACTATATTATCCACGGGCCCGCTCATCCCATCCTCCCCTCTACTACGCCTCTCGCACCATTATCTTCCCCTCTCTGCTCTTCCATCTCCCCCCTCCTCATCTATCCTCTCTCCTCCGTCCATCTCCCCCGACGTATATTTTGTTAATAATACAAAATCTTATGAATATTTTGGCTATAATAACAAATCTCTGTATGATTATTAGAAAAAACCTTCTCTACCCATGAAAAAATAGATCCAATATTATCTACGATAAAATTAGACTCAAAGGTTATTACATGCCAACAGAGGATATTGATGAGCAACACAAGAAGTATCTATAAATTGGCCACCAGAGGAGGGTGCTCTATTTGCTATCAGATATAATATATTAGATATATGGCCGCAACCAATGAGTGTTGTGGGTGTGGGTTTCCTTAGCCATATCTAATAATATATTATATAATATTACAACATACTATTTATATCCATATCATCAGATTAGAAATCCTGAACAATATTACTAACAATTTCTTCTCTCTACCTATACCCCTTCGCCTCTTATATACTTACTCCATCCATCTCCACCAATCGCCAGATCCCACGCACTTTCTCACTCCTCGCCACCAGTACCACACCTGCTACTCTCTACCCGGCTAGGCGGCATTCCTTCGGTCTCGACCCTCTCTCTCCTCCCACATAAATCCTCTCTACCCCTCTCTGTACTCTTATATGGTCGCGCTGCTCGACTGGAACCACTTGCCATATATCCTCTGCACTAGCACCTCCCATCTTCCTCCCCTCTGCCGTCACCGTCATCTCTCTCCCCGCGGACCACCGTCGTCCCCGCACCACCAAGGGTCCAGGAGCTCTTCTCTCGTCATCTACAGCTATCTCTCTCGAGGAGCCGACGACTTCGATACTATTATATAATTATATCTCCCATATATTACTCGTCCCACGGCGACCATACAATCTCTTTCGATCCTGTCACCTGTCTAATATCTTACTCTCTATCACCATGCCCGCGAGGCTCCCATTCATCTTCGCTCTCGGTATCTTTTGCACCGGGTTCCCCTCTCTCCTTTGATTTTGTCCTTCCGTCTCTGTCAGTGGTAGCTAGCTGTTTATCTCCAATGTCTGTCCACAGGGTCCCGCCTTGTTTGTTTCTTACATGGTGGGCACTTATTATATATACTCTCTATCTGAGTATATCTATTATCTATATCTCTATTATATATTGAGATCTCGTTCTTACATAAGCTACAACAATAATTGAAGAGGAGACTAGCTTATTCATGGATCAGTGAGTTCTAAGAATGGATAGCCAATATTCAATGTATTTCCAGGAGGATGTGTTGTTAGTCTAATATATGTGTCGTACGAGTACTACGTAATCTAGTATACTGTGTGCTCATGTTGAATTTCTTCTAAGTCCTCAATTATGTAATCAGAACGTACATTTGTGCTCCTCACATAACAGTAATCAGAATAGCCATCTCTATAGCTAGTAAATTTGAGATAACATGCATCGAGCCATCAATACCAGCGAGAGACCACCAGTTAATTGCCTAGAGGATCTAATCGGCCTCACGCCCATGAGTCAGTTCTGGTGGACCCCTCATTAGTAACACTGTCTTTCTATTCATTCCTCTGCTTTATCTATTCTGTATGTCTAATATTTGCAGTTAACTTCATACATTCTGTTCCAGATCATCTCGATATCTCAGACAGCCTATGATGACCCCCCAAATCGGCATCTCAGCGTACGTTTAATGTAGGCTCCTATCTTGCTATCCAGATGGAATAACCGTCAAGGGAGATCACTTCAGCTATGCTAAGCATATATCGGATTCCATTAACCGATCAAGTGCGTTATCCTCTGAGTATGTCACAATTGAGCACCTATATATCTATATTATTCATGTACCACCTCTAAGTATATTTATTATATTCAAAACAATTACATCCAATTTTAGTATTTCATGAAGTATATTCTGTGATCCAACCTGATAAGATAATATATATGAGTGGTGTTTTAAAATAAACCGCTAGCTCTCTACCCGTTAATCCGATTAAGAGGCTACGAAAATGAGCTATATATGGTCATTTCGTTAAATTAGTTTATGGCCAATTTTTGGTCTGTGAGTGGAACCGGATAACTTCATGTTGAGATCTTTCCATGTTAGGACCTTGAGAATGATAGTAATATTGTGTCAGACAACTCCAGGTTATTATCTTTTTAAGCATGCACATGACACATGTATCATGTATCAGTAGAGTAATTTGATTACGAACCTTTTGTCACACAAATTTTCCTAAATGAACACATGCTTTGCTTGTGTGTTCCTGCTGCTTGACTAATTGAACACCTGCTGTTGTTGTACAATGTTCCTTCTTTTCTTCCTGATGTTGCTATTTCCATTGAAGTACTCACATGTGTTCTAGATGAGCTGCTGCTAGTTAGTTCCCCTTAGACTACATTCTAGATTGCATAGCATAACTCCAGAATTTTGTCATTGCACACCTGCTGCTAGTTAGTTCTGTAGATACTTAAAACACATATCACTTGTCAGGTTTCGTTCGGTATATTAAATCCTATGAAATTATCAAAGTGGGTACTATGTTGGACAGAATTTTACGTTTGGACTTGGGTGAATGTAACCACACTTATACTCTCAGATTTTTTCATAGTTGATGGTGTGAGGACTTATAGTTGATTATAAGTTGGGTGACCTATATAGATCTGGAATGAAGCTCACATAAGTTGAGCTGATTTTTGTCCATATGCAAGCAGAGGACCATAGGTCTGGCCTTTTACTCCAGATGTATAGAAGTTTAGAAGAACCTACTTGTGGCTGAGGTGCTTACTGTATTCTTCTATATCTCTCTTAGCTAAGCAAAATAATGTGGTTCCTTAGTATACACGTTTCTATATCTCTCTCAAGATAGGCCCTTTTATGTTTCGTGATCGATTTGTCAGGTACCACGCGGAGATTGGGTATTCTTCTTAGCACCGAATTGTCCGAATAGAAACCTTTCGCGCTTCCGCAAAGTTCGTTATCTTCTGCTTTTAATTATATTTTCTTCAGTTGACAATAGGGTCATGATGTTATCGGGTTGTAATTTTAGGCATGACTTGTTGCTAAAAGAATATCGGAGTCCTACGCTGAAAACTCCGACTGGGATGCTTGAAAGAAATTCTGTCGTGGATGTGTCCCATTGCGCCACTAATGCAGTGGCTCGTGATGTATTTTAGCTACTTAATGTCTGCGGAGCAGATGCGGACATCTGTGGACCCCTTATTCTTCCCCCAATATCTTTGCGCATGAAGTGAATATCTATCTGGAATATCTCCTAGATGTATAAAAGCAGCCAAAGCCTTGAGGATTCTTATAGTAAGTTCCTTAGCCCGATGATTCTATTTTGTGACTTCTGCCGCGTTATCGCTGGTGCGTCCCTTTATCGATAAACCCTAATTTTATTATATATTTAGCATATGCATTTGCCGTCCTTCCCGGTCTTCCTAATATTACGCTTAGGCTTTTAGGGTGCCTCGGTGTCGACAAACCCTAAATTGATAAAGCTTGCTTTTAGGGTGCCTCGGCGTCGACAAACCCTAAATGATAAAAGCTTAGCTTTTAGGATGCCTCGGTGTCGACAAACCCTAAATGATGAGACCATGATCTTGTTCCTTGACAATAACCAACTTTTTGACCAAACTTTTTTCCTATTTAGAGCGAAACATGGCCCACAATGATGAGGCCGGCGGTTCGGGCGGCAAGCAATTCTGGGAGCTGTCCCAGGAGTTGGAGGAAGAACCTCACCGCTATGAGGACGCCGCGGA
Organism: Triticum urartu; assembly: GCF_003073215.2. Taxonomy (NCBI): domain Eukaryota; kingdom Viridiplantae; phylum Streptophyta; class Magnoliopsida; order Poales; family Poaceae; genus Triticum; species Triticum urartu. Next base: position 518,059,146 of record NC_053024.1, read on the forward strand.
AGACACCGATCCTGACTACACAACCCCTAGTGGCGGGGGATGACACCACTGATGATGGCGCGCGATGCCACCACTGATGATGGCGGCGCACGCACAGATGGCAGCCAACCGAAGAGGCAACGAAGGACCGGCGCCCGAAACGTGCTCGGCACCGTCAGGGAGGAATTTACTGAAGTGAACTCCGACGGGCATACGGTCGGCGCCCAAACACGTAGTCAAGGGGTACTCGATTCAGCTCGGGTGCGATTCTCTAGGTCGCCGCGCTCGATCAACACCGAGAACACTAAGGCATAAGGACCGAGGGAATTTGCGCAGCCTCCTCTTCACGAAGCTGCTACGAACTGATGTCACAAGTGTTCCTCCGGCTTGCAAGTTCCGGCTAGCAAAAACACCACGCACCTCTGCAGCGACGGGTTAATAAAAATGTTGAATAAGGTGAACAACTCACGATGATAGAGCACAGAGGAATCGCTCCTGATCAACATTTGCGTCGAAGAGCAGCAGGTGAATATGCGCTATGTGAGTTGTAACCAGAAGGGTTATAGGTTAATGAGATATCAAGGGCAAAAGTATGCGACTTGTAGATGAAGCTGAAACACTTTATACTCACTACAGGAGTTCAGAATCGAGTGGCGGAGACCCAGTTACAAAGCTCCGAACAAGGATAGCAAGCAATGGGGGAAAGAATAATTCTCTATGGCCAGTTGGACATAGGGGTTCGCACCCAACTCCCGTGTATCGCCAGGCCCGGTGTACTCTGGTCGATATAGGGCGGTGGTCGGATGTATGGCGGCGACAAGGAGGACAGCGGAGCGTGCCGAGCAAGGCCTACCGCCCCGCTTCGAGAAATACAGTGACAAGAACCAGGAACTTTCTCAGGGCCCGGTACAAGGAGGACCCGGTAACAAAGGAGCTTACCACGGATCCGAAGACCAAGGAGCTTGAGCTTGTTCTGGTAAGGAATACACCCCCGCGTAATTAGCTCCATATGGTTGCATTCTAATTAATCCCCAATATTTCTAAATGGTTCACGTTCCTTCCGCAGGACAAAGAAAGCAGTAGCGCGGGGTCGTCTCAGAGCTCCCCTTTCGACACCCCTTTGAATAGGGCATTGAACGTAATGAAAAACAGGGATAAGCTCAATAAGCCGACGTCAGCTGGTCGTGTGGCCGGCAAAGGCTTGTCCACAAAATGGTCGTCATACTATGGCGCTGGTGGGCGAAAGGAGAAAAAGACCAGCTCGGAAAGCCAGTCGCGCGAGGTTGAAGCACTCAAGGCGCAAGTGGCGCGGATTCCGGAGATGGTCCAAGAGCAAGTGCAACAACAACTGGGATCGACGCTTACCGGCATTATGCCTACCTTGATTCATGGGATAACGACGTGGATTGCGTGTAGAGACCCAAACAGGGGCAGGCGCGCCCACACGATTCCCTGATCCACGGCCGCAACTCACATCAACCGCCGGCACGGCCCAATTTGACCTCGCGGCGTGGTCTCCACAAAATCAAACGGTCCGCTTACTGGGTCACTTTTTGGAGGTGTCTTTAAGCGGCGGCGGCACGCCCGCATGGTCGGGTAAATGTTACAACTGCGCGTGCACTGCTTATGGAGCTTTCGCGCGGTAGTAGCGGGTACGTATCGGTGGTGCTGGCATCACGCACGCCGGCCTGGAGCTTATAGATGCCACCCATATGGGCTGTATATGTCGCCGGCCGTGTGGACAACCTCTGGGCAAGCAAGCGGCCCCCTCCTTCAGTTGCATGCCCGCCAGTTGGCGGGCGCTGCATGACTTAGCCTCGGACAACTAACCACTTTTAAGCCGCGCTCGACGAGGTGACGTCGCACGTGATATAACGAAGCCACTCCTCGCGACTGAGGGACTTCAATCTCCTTTCCTTTCTACGTCACTTGCGGTGTCAGGACTCCCTTGACGCCGCTAGGCAAGTTTTCGCAAGCGGGCGGCCCTATCCGAGGCTTTAACGCGCTCTGCCCTCTCCTGGTGCCCTCTATCCCGTGGGCGGCGATGTGTGGTAAACTAACATGAATGTGTCAGAAAACCACAAAGGCTAGGAAATAGTAGTGCGGAAAGACTGGGCAAAACCAAATCTGCGTGTTCCACAAGAAATTAGTAAAAAATCCGGAATGAAGCGGGAGAAAACACCCATAAACAAATAAGTGTTAAAAGAATAGGAGTATGTTAAAAAGTGAGGTATCAAGGGATAGCTAAGAGCCAGGGAATTAGACGACAGAGACTGATAGAAGGAAGATAGATGACCCTCAGCGCATGCGTAGCTGGCCCCTGCTTTGAGCCATAAGAGCCAGATATCGCTTTGAGGGAGGGCGCGGGGGTGGGACAGCCACACACCCACCCGACAGAGCCCGCCGACGTCTGATGCCGTTGGCGCCCTTCAATATAGCACCAGGGCAATGAATGCCGTCTAAAGCCGCTACCGGAATCCGGACATTCCGTCTATGGCACTTTGATCCGGACATGGGTTTACGACAGCCTTATTGGACACAAGATCCAGGTCGACGACGAGCCACGTCTGACCGATGGTTCCTTTACCAAACGTCGAATAAAAGTACTTGCCTGCCGGCATTACGCTAGGGTACGAGGTACGAGTTCTGGAGTGGACATTACAACCCTCGCTCGTTCTCGAGGCTTCAATGATCACCCAACCATTCAAGTAGACGGTGGACACAGAGCCCTCTAGCCTGGTGCCTACTGGTCTGGCTCCGGAGGTATTATATATATAGCCCCAAATTCGGCAAAAAACAGGCGTCGCGCTCTGGCGGTGTTGTACAGTGCCTATCCTATTACAGGTATTCGACCGCCGCACTCAGCTTGCCACCGGTATCACCGCGTGCTCCAAGCCTCAAGAATGAAAGACGAGGATACACTGGGTGCCAAATTACTTAGTGCATGACAGCTCCCACCGCCTCTAAAAGAAGCGCACCGGCTCTGCGGTCTGGTGAGAGCTAGACTCTCAGGAGTCCATTAGTTCTACAACAGCATCAAGAAGAAGGGCCGGAAACGGGGCCGACTAAAAAGGGTCAGCGCATGGTTGCGCCGAGCCTAATGCCGGCACCGAGCTCATCAGATGCTCACCCTCCTCGGATGAGCTCTATGGCCGGTAATCCACGCGTTCACCTAAAGAAAGAACACTGTCGTGCAGACTCCGAATAGCACCGGTGCAGCATTGAGTTTCGGTAGCATCGCCCTACCCGCCACATGCACCCTCCTCGAGATATCCTTAGGTGAAGGTGGCCCGTCCTGAGCACGGATCGTACTCGGTGCCGGCTGGCTCGCACCGACGCCCTTTTTAGTCTGTCGTTCCCGGCCCTTCTTCTTGATCTGCTGTAATGGGACCGAGTTCTGCTCACAGACCGCCTTCTTGAGCGTGTTGGGGCTGATAATATTTGGCACCTCCGCTATCTGAGGCTCGGTGAAGGCGGCAGCTGGAGGCGTCTCCTGAGAACTGAACGCCAGACGACGCCTGTTGCAATTGGGTTTCTCCGCCGTACCAGCTAGATCGCGGTCGTCTTGTTTGGGTTCTTGAGAAGGAGGCCCAGAACTCGTCACCGTACCCATGTTCGGCAAAGTACTTATCGACGTTGGTAAATGTACCATCGTCGTTGTCGTCGTCGTCCGGATCCTGTGCCATATGCATGTCCGGATCCTGTGCCATAGGGATGTCCGGCATGTCCGGTAGCGTTGCGGCATTCTTGCCATGGCTTGGCGCTGGCACGACTGGTGGTCTTGTCTGTGGGGTGGTGTCCCCCGCCCCCAAACGAATCTGGCTCTTCGGCCAAAGCAGGGGCCAGCTTACGCAGGCGCTGAGGGTCATCTCATCTTCTTCGTCGGCCCCAGCGGGTCGAATCGGAGGTAACAGCTCGTCGCAGCCTGGCAGCACCCGAACCACTTCAACCCTATACATTGTGGGTGGCATCGGATTACCGTGGAACACAGGGTTGCCCGGTTGAACGATTCTGCCCTTGGCGACATCGACCAACTCGCCGCCCACGAAGTGCAGGAGAGTGCAAGGAACGTCGGCGGCGCCCTGCGAAAACATGTAGGGCGTCAGGGATGCCCAGTCAAAGGCAAGGAGATGAAGTCCTCGGCCGAGAGGCTTAGTTACCGTGATGCCGTCGAGCTCGGCTAATGTCGAGGCACCGCCAACGGCGGGCGTGCAACTGACGGAGGGGCCGCTTGCTGGCGAGGTGCCGGCCGGCGTACACCCGGGTGCATTAAGCTCCAATGCCGGCGTCGGAGACACCAATACCGCCGCCGCCGGAGACACCAATGGCGCCGCCGCCGTAGACACCAATACCGCCGCCGCCGGAGACACCAATGGCGCCGCCTGCGCGTTTGTGAGTTGCTGGCCGTGAAGCTGGGAATCGGGGGCGGCCCCTGTTGGCCACCCGCAATCCACGTCGTTATCCCATGAATCAAGGTAGGCATAATGCCGGTAAGCGTCGATCCCAGTTGTTTTTGCACTTGCTCTTGGACCATCTCCGGAATCCACATCACTTGCGCCTTGAGTGCTTCAACCTCGCGCGACTGGCTTTCCGAACTGGTCTTTTTCTCCTTTTGCCCACCAGCGCCATAGTATGACGACCATTTTGTGGACAAGCCTTTGCCGGCCACACGACCAGCTGACGTCGGCTTATTGAGCTTATCCCTGTTTTTCATTACGTTCAATGCCCTATTCAAAGGGGTGTCGAAAGGGGAGCTCTGAGACGACCCCGCGCTACTGCTTTCTTTGTCCTGCGGAAGGAACGTGAACCATTTAGAAATATTGGGGATTAATTAGAATGCAACCATATGGAGCTAATTACGCGGGGGTGTATTCCTTACCAGAACAAGCTCAAGCTCCTTGGTCTTCGGATCCGTGGTAAGCTCCTTTGTTACCGGGTCCTCCTTGTACCGGGCCCTGAGAAAGTTCCTGGTCTGCTTGTCACTGTATTTCTCGAAGCGGGGCGGTAGGACTTGCTCGGCACGCTCCGTGTCCTCCTTGTCCCATACAGGCTCCGCCACTCTGTAATCGCCGGGACCGAGTTGGTGGACCCCTATGTTCAACTGCCGCATTTCTTCCCTCCACCGACTTGATTCGGAGGTTGCGGGGCTCTCGCACTTGATCTTGAACTCCTTGTAGTCATCTTCGCTCATCA